>NC_056745.1:1105874972-1106094972 GCF_019279795.1 Protopterus annectens | reverse complement strand
AAAGGTTTTCTATGTAAATCTGTATTCAAAAATCCTTTTACAGACTTACTAACCTTTACATCCAAATATTCCACTGCTTGTTGATTAATATCACCTGAAAAATGTAATTCCATGTGGATTGTGGTTAAGATATTCTACAAATTTTTGCCAGTCCAAAATGTGTCCCCCCCCCACACTACCCAACAATCATCCAAGTACCTCCGCCACATAACAAGCTGTTGTTTGAAATCAACCGGCAATACATATATATATTGGGCTTCTAAAAACCCCATGAACAGATCTGCATACATGGGGGCAAATGTAGCCCCCATTGCTGTCCCCTTGATCTGTAGGTACCACTGGTTGTTAAACTGAAAGGCATTATGTTCTAATACCAATCTAAGTAACTCTATCAAAAATTGCTGCTCTTGCATACTGCACATTCCTGATTGTTGCATCCAAAACTCTACCGCTGTGATCCCTCCAGAATGTGGGATACTAGTGTACAAAGATTGTACGTCAAGGGTCCCCAAATAATCATGAACCGAGACTTGCACATCTTCCATCAATAACAAAAATTGTTTGGTGTCTCGAATCCTAGCTGTTATCAGGACCAACAATCTTTTTAATTTATACTCTAAATATTCTGAAAGGGGTTCTGTCAATGAGCCCCTTCCTGCCACTATGGGTCGACCTGGAGGGTTATCCAGTCTCTTATGTATTTTGGGAACCATGTAAAAATATTGTGGAGCCAGACAATCAACCTGAAGCTGTCCTTTGAGATATGAAGTAATAATGTGTGATTCATAAGCTTCTTGTAAAAACCTATCTATCTTGATTTTATATTCAAATGTAGGATCACTACTTAAAACAGAATAAAACTGTGTATCTGACAATTGTCTAAATGCTTCTGCCATATAATGTACTTTGTCCCAAATAACCACTGCCCCTCCTTTATCAGCACCCACTATTACTATGTTAGAATTATTCATTAGCCCTTTCAAAGCTTCTTTCTCTATTGATGTCAAATTTTGAAACCCTGGGCTAAAAACACTAGAATGATTTAAATGTAAATCTTTTAATACTAACTCTTCAAAAGTTTTTATAATGCTATGATAAGGGGGCATAAACTGTGATTTTTTAAATGGGAAACCACCTGGTTGAACCACATTGGAAACATGTTCTTTTTGTGCATGAAAATATTTCAAATTTAATTTTCTGCAAAAACTTTTGACAACTTTTGACATCATTAATAACATCATACTGTGACACAAAAAAAGAAGGAACAAAGCCAAGGCCTTTATTTAGCACACTGAGTTCACTGGAAGAAAATGTGAACTTAGGTTAATAACTAAGTTGTTAATGTCATCAACCTGATTAGAACCAATATTTAGGTCTGAGTCTGCTGTTGTAACAGATTGTCCTGAAACCTCTTCATTATAGACTCATCTACGATGTTTCCGGCCTGCCCTTCTAAAGGGGTCTTATATCTTTTAGAGAGGCTGGTGAAGGAAAATCCTGTACTTCACATATTTCAGGTTCCGTATCTGTGTTAGATAAACTAGAGGAATATTCTGATGCACTAGATGGTTTGTCATGTCTCCTTAAAATGGACTTAACTCTTTTTCTTTTGGGCCTGGGGATTTGTTTATCCCCTGTAAATCTCACCCCCCGTTTTTGCTTTTTCCATGTATAAACAGTTGCCATTTTAAAATCATTGACAACATGTTGGTATTTATTCATTTTTCTTTTGCACAGTTCTTTATCATATTTTTCTGTATCTGTAACAAACTGTGTATACAGATCCTGATAATTAGGAATTTCTACAAACTCTTTGGTATGTTCAAAGCACTGTTCAAGCTTAGCTACTAGATTGGATAGTTGTTTCTCATAGTGTTCCACAAGCATCTGTAAAAACATATTCGAGGCTGTGGCCTGTATAGCCCTCCATTTTAACATAAACTCTTCATCGTTGTTACTCAATCCTGGCTCCACATACACTCTGAGCCCTCTGGGTATCATTTTAGTCGCTAAATAAGCTTTTAAAAGTTTACAGTGCCATACACATGAACGCACCCATTTGGATGCTTCTGTTAGTTGCCCAAATATTTCCACAATATCAGCTTGTCTTGTCCCAATTTTATTTTGTGAATTATCGCGCTCACCATGAGCGACAGTAAAAAAAGCACTGTCATCTTTATCTGCCACTATATTATGTAAATATGTCCGAAAATCCATACCTGTTGCCATATCTGAGCAGGTTTTTGTATTCGCCACTTCTGGCCCAACTTCAGCTGCAATAACTGTCCTTATAAAACGTTTTTATCAAACCGCAAGTCCAGACGAAAAATCCCCAGGCCCTCACCAACAATTTAGGCTTCCTGGGAAATTTTCCAGCATTTCAACATAAACACACCATTACACGAAAAGTGTACGGAACATAAATGGTGCTTGGAATCCAGCAATACAAAACCCAAAAGCATTTCCAGCACTCAAAATAAATCCATCAAGCCAAAGTGAAGAGAAGTTTATTAGGCAACCCGCCCAACAAAAACACAGACCGGTGGCCGGTTTCACTCAAGGCGTCCTCAGTGTGCATAATTATGCAGCAAAAGCCCGGATTTAAACATGTGAATATTAAAGCTGTTAGCAGAATTTAAAGACACATTCACATTTTAATTTTACTAGTCTTATTTAACCTGAATTACCAACAAGCAACCTATGTGAAACATGAAGCACTCCAAAATTAAAAGTAAACTAGTATAACTATATACTTAAATATACAAACTATCAGGACTATTACAAAATGCTAGCATTTGCTAAAACACACAGATAATCACTCTACCTGAATAAGTAATAATTATGCCCACTGAGGACGCCTTGAGCGAAACCGTCCACCGGTCTGTGTTTTTGTTGGGCGGGTTGCCTAATAAACTTCTCTTCACTTTGGCTTGATGGATTTATTTTGAGTGCTGGAAATGCTTTTGGGTTTTATATATATATATATATATATATATATATATATAAACATATATACACATATTGGGAATCTGTATATGTGTGTGTGTGTGTGTGTGTGTGTGTGTGTGTGTGTGTGTGTGTGTGTGTGTGTGAGTGTGTATATATATATATATATATATATATATATATATATATATATATATATGTATATATATATATATATATATATATATATATATATATGTAGAACCATATATATATGTATGTATACAATGGGTCTTCTTCTAAATTTCTATGTTTCAAAATGTTGCCTTTCTTATGGTCGAGAGCAGCGAAGTTTTGAATCTTTGAACCATTTAAATGGAGTTTGCTGTACAGTGCAAAATGGTATATTTACCATTTTCCTTCCTGTAGTGCAATCTTGGAGCTGTTAAATGTAATTAGCAGGGGGTGTGGGGGGTGCAGGGTGACTTCCCCCTACAAAAATGTAAAAAAATATATTTTTTTTAATTTTATTTTTTTTATTTAAATTTCAAACTTTCAAAATTTGATCTCATGGTCTCAACCATAAGAAAGCCAATGTTTTGAAGCATAGAAATGTAGAAGTAGTCCCATGTGGACATAGGTAGATATATATATATATATATATATATATATATATATATATATATATGTGTGTGTGTATATATATATATATATATATATATATATATGAAGATGGGTATGATGGGTCTTTACAGTCTTTAGGTATTACAACCTACACAGTTTTTTTCCAAGATTTTATCATACTGTTAAACCAAACCTTCAAGATCTTTATCACTTTCTTCCTTTCTAGCTTTCACACTTCCACAGGAATGCTGTCTATTCCTGGAGACTTTCTTGCAGATTGATTATAGATGACTATTTTTATCTCATCTCCTCTTATTCTTACTGTTAATTGTTGAGTCTTGTTTACCTCTAACCTTGGCATACTTAAATCTTCCTTAAATATTTTCATGTGTACTTTTACTTGATTTCCACATTCTTCTGCTTTTTCCAAATATTTATAAAATTTCCAAAATATCTGTAATACCTCTACAGGATCTATGTTTTTTTTCTTGGTGCATGCTCCTTAGGTTTGGCAACAACCTTTTATAATTTCTGTTGCCTAACTCACGATGCTAAGAGATTTTGGGGTCTGGAATTATTGTCTAAAAATAGTTCCTTAACAGCAGTCATTCTAATCTCATGCATGTTATCCAGATACTCCGTTATTTTCACTTTATCACTCTACAGTTGCACCTCTTGTTCTTTGAGATTTCCCCTTATTCTGCACTACTTTAGCCTTTATCATTTCCTCAAAATAATTGTTTTTACTTCTTAACCATGTGTGTTTTTTATTTCTACCCTATTTTAAACTCACAAAATGTTTTATACAAATACTGTTAAGAAAAAAAATTGTTTTACTTACAGTTACTTTTGTCTTTTATTTTTTTTCTGTCTTCTCCCTCCCTTCAGTGTCCTTCTAGACTTCACTGACATGAAGTAAGACATATGCATTTCAATCCTTCACAATTTTAACAAGTCAACACATTTCAGAACTTTCCACTTTTTCTTGTAAGGTCATATTTCACAAATGTGATTGATGCTTTATAGTCTCAAATGTATTCACTAATTTCATTGTTGCTGATCCTCTTCTTGTTCATCTCCATCTCCTAACCACAGACTCCAGTTAGTCCAAGGTACGTTTAGCTGTTCTAGTCAGCTCCCATGCTTTTTTCTGTCTCTCAAATATTTTCATTTGGATCACTGATAATGGTTTCACTGACAAAGTCTCCCTATAAGCTCCACTATCAGAAGAATGAGAAGCAGATGCCCCTTCCACATTGTACTATCTCCAGTTTTTAATGCTTTGCCCTTTTGTCACAGTTTTATCAGGATCCATTCTTTCTGTTTGTATGATTGCATACAGGTCATCTCTGTTTTCTCATAGCCAGGTTTTGAGCATACACATGATGTGCCTTTTCAGTTATCAAATCAATCCTGCTGTGGATTATCAGTCCAGTTGCTTATTTTTGCTTTCCTAAAATTAATACAGTCTGTTTCCCTTGCACAGTATAATTCACACTTGCCTTTTTGTGTTGGAAAAACTGAAAAAGCTCTGAAAACTGGATATATCAGCATGTTTACACTATAAGGAAAAAGGCCCCCATAACGCTTTAGTTAAGCACTCAGAGAAATGTCAGGATTTTAAAAAAATATATTTTTTTTGTGTTAGAAAATATTCTACACTTTGACGGGAGGGGGCAATTGGTCAGTATATGTGGAAAAGAGAGAATTATACTGGCAAGTGTTACTGGATTTTAAAAATCCCCCTGGCATTAATGACAGACTTTTGATCCTGCTGAAAAGATGCATATTTAGTAGTTTTTTTAATTTTAACATGGATTTCTTATGCTACATTATATAATGTATATTAATATGTAGTGGTATTATAATTTTTTATGTGTAACTTTCTATGAGATTTTAAATGATTGGTTTTATTTGCCATAGTGTTTATTTCGTTCAGGGTAGTGTTTAAGTAGTGCATAATGAATGTTTTTAATTTTTGTCACTAAATGCCAGTGTTTTATTGTTATTTAAGGAGGTGTTTAAAGAGGAAGTTCTGAATCTGATAAAGTTCACATTACAGCAGTGAACAAAAGCACCTATGCACAAAAAACAACAGCAAACCAATAAGTATTCCAATGCAGCTCCAAGTGTTGGTCAGTTGAAAAAAATCCCAGCGCTAATATGGACAAGTTTAAAAACGTTTAATCTAGATGAAAAAGTAAAATAAAATAAAATACGATAAAATACATTAACAGCATAAACCACTAAGCGCTTTCACCTGAAAAGAAGTCAGGCATCATCAGAGTGTTAAAACAATTTGTTAACCAACCAGCTGATATAAAGTTCAAAACATCCTGCCCTTTGTAATAAACCTATCAGTGAAAAGTACTGACTTGGTGTCATTAATGTCAAAGAAAGATGAAAGACAACTAATTTAAAAAATAATAAATAAAATTTGGTTTATATTTATAAATATTTGTGTATGCACATAATTCATCAATTCTTTTCAGACACAATCCATAAACTAAATAAATAAATAAATAAAATATTATGTTATATTAATTCAAATCATTGCAAATGGACAATGTTTTTTTGGCAAGGTCCATAGAGCTTAAACTTGAGAATGTTTAAATTACCGAATGGTTTTTCAGCTGGGACCGAAGGGTTCAAAGTTTTGCTTGACTTTTTTGACCGGATGGGTTTGGAACTGATGAATATTATCATTTCTAACAACAACAAAATGCTTGATTCCTTGAAGAAAGAACTGGGTGAAATGAATAAAAATATCACTAAGGATCTCCTGTTTGAGATCAATAAACTCAAATACGACAATGTGTTAAACAGAGTTGATAATTTTGTGAGCAATGGCTTAAATACTAAATCTTTTAAGCTTAATAGGGACAGTGAAGATTATGCCACCCATAAAGCCTACTCTCACTTTAAAGAATTTAAAAGAGCATACAGTTTCAAAACCCCCGGTGAGGAGGGGTTCTTAGGTTCTCCTGCATTTGTACGGACTGGTAACTCTCCTAAACTTGTCCATATTAGCGCTGGGATTTTTTTCAACTGACCAACACTTGGAGCTGCATTGGAATAACAAAAGCACCTATTCTTTATCAAAATGTTCACTTGTTCCTGGCACTTACAAGTGTGTTTGTTTTTGTTTTATCGAGTTTTTTGGGTGGATTTTGTTGGTTAATTTTTTTGTCCATAGCTAAAATGAGTGAATCTGAGGGGCCAGAGCTTCATATAAATCCTGGAATTTTTGAAATAGTTTGAAGAACCACCAGTTCCCTTTCATGTCATATTTTGTACCCTGTTTTATGCCATTGTTAGTAATGTTTGTAGTTATTTCAGGGATCTGGTTAATTATTACATTGTAATTTATGGTATACTGTAAACCTTAGAGCTATTACACATTTCTGTGTAAGATGAGGATGCATCCTTAATCCAAACAGGGGTATCAATCCATCCATTTATCTAGACTGCTCATTCTTTTGAGAGCTGTGGTTATAGCAAGTTAAACAGGACAGGCCAGACTTTACTTCTCTAGCAACAGTCTTTTATTCTCCTAAGGGATACCAAGGTATTCTGAGTGACATAATCTCTCCAAATCCGAAGTCTGCCCCAGATCCTCCTCCTAGTGTACTCATGTGGTGCATTCCCCTTTAGAAATGCCCAAACCCCCTTATTGGAATCCTCCCAGGCTTGAGGAGCAGTGCCTGTACTGCAAGATCATCATCGATTGCTGAGTTTGATCTGTGACATAGAGAGCCCAGTTAGTTGCCCCATGAAGGAATCTTATCTATCTGTTATCAGAGCCTTTCAATCACAACCCAAAGTTCATGACTGTATGGAAGGATGAGTGCACAGATTGGTAAGTTGAGAGTTTTGAACTACAACTTGGATCCCATTTTGCCACCACAGTCTACAAGGCCTGCAATACTGCCTGTCATTACTTCTATCCACTGTTGAATCTCCCACTCCTCCCTACTCACACTCTAGATCAGGATCCTAATATACTTAAACTTATCTACTTAAAGTAACTGACCAGCCCTCACTTGCAGACAGTGTACACTGGTTTGCAGGAGAGGACCATGAACTCAGGTTTAGAAGTGCTGGACTGGAGGGCTATGTGTCTGACATAGTGCTCTTTAGCACTGGAGCACAGCAGGGGCCAGTTTTATCACCTTTCCCTTTTCACCCTGTATACCACAGACGTCAGCTATAACACTGAGTGCTGTCACCTGCAAAAATTCTCAGATGACTCTGTCATAGTGGGAAGTATCAGGCATGGAGACGAGGAGGAATACAGGAGGGTGGTAGACAGCTTTTTGAGCTATCAGTTGCAGCTGAGCATCAGTAAAATTAAGCAGCTTGTAGTAGATTCAGTGATCTCACAAGCTCATCCTCCAATAACCTCTCGGTCACTTGGGGGGGGGGTTTGAAGTGAAGATTGTTCGGGACTACATGTATTTGGGGGTGCACCTGGACAGTAAGCTGGAATGGTACAAAAACTTGCAGGTGGCATATAAAAATCGTCAGAGTAGGCTGCATCTATTACAAAGACTCAGATCCTTTGGTGTCAGCAAAACTATGCTGTGGTTCCTCTGTGAAACTGTAGTGGCCAGTGCTATATTCTTCATAGTGAAGTGCTGGGGAAGTAGAATAAAGAAGGCTGAGGCAAATGGACTCAATAAATTGGTAAAAAAGGGTAGCTCAGTAGTTGGAGAAGAACTTGACACTCTCGAAGTTGTGGCTGAGAGAAGAATGTTAGCAAGACTAAAGTCCATCGTGGAAAATATTGACCACCCACTCAACAGAGTGGTGGCTGGATAGAGAAGTTCCTTTAGCAGGAGACTGACGTGCATAAAGTGCTCCACTCAATGTCAGATGAAATACTTCCTGCCCACTCTATAATGCCGCCCACCGTTTTAGCACCACTCTCACTACTGAAGGTGACCACATAGTGCAGTGTTAAACTCTTACCCGTGTTTCTTTTTTTCCCATCTTTTTTATTTCTCTTTTATCACGAATGCAGTTATCCTTTGTGCAATATGCTATACCTTAGCTAAAGTATCATACCTAGTGTGAATGAAAATGAACACAAAAGGCTTCTCCTTTCATGTCACTACTATATGTGGTATCAAACTCATCTAATACATTGGCTATAGTCAACAGTCTACCTATGTCAGGCATTGCTATTACATTTATGGGTAATGGGTAACAGAAATGAGTATAGCGCCTGTCCTGTTTAATTATGTAACACATATGTTTGGTCTACGTTGTGTCTGTTTATCTGTGCAGTTGTATATGTTTATCTGTGCAGTTGTAGCATAAGCAATTTCCTGTGGGATCAATAAAATATTTCTGATTCTGATTTTGACTAATATATAATTTGAATCACTGTTGCCCATCAGGCCACTTTTACACTGGAGAATTGCCATTGCTACCTGCAGAGGGCACCACAGTGCTACAGTGATACATTTTTGCAGGAGCATGTATAAGGCATGGTACCAGCATCAGATTTGCATATTAGTAAATTAACTTATGTCTGTCACTATTGTATCAGCTGTATCTTTTCACTCAGCATAGTATCTCTGAGAGCTTAGTATTAATGTAGATGTGAACTTTTCTGATAAAATGTATTGCTTATACTTCAGTATCTGCAGAATAACTTTGATACCTTGTTTCTGAAATCACAAGAACGACTTTGTTACATTACTCCTTGTAGCACCTATAGGTTGTGCTGTAGTGTTATACTAGTGGATTACAGTATTATTTTATTGTGGGATTTGCAAAAGACTGTGCAGGTGTAAAGTACAATTATACTGTCTTCTGGTCATCCATTAAAAAAACTATTACACCAAGGGCAATTCTCCACTCTCTCTTCAACAGTAATTAAGAACTCAGCATTCTTACTCAGTTTAACCTCCACTTCATTAACTCAATCTTAGCATTTACTGAGCAAAACCACAGTCTACCATCCCACCATTCCAGAAATCCATAATGCACAGCAATTCATAGCCACATTCTGTCCCTACTGTACAATAAAAAAAGTATTTTCTAAAATTAAAACTGACAAAGCTGACAGCTTATGATCTATTAACAGAATACCTACAAATTATAGTCACATCCATTGCTTTCCCTGTCTTCATTCTAATCAACAGATTTATACACAAAAACTGTGTTCCAACATCCCTCTATATAAAGGCAGCAACATAACAGACCTGGCTAATTACTGGCCTACAGTAATCTGTCACAGTATACAAAATTCTGGAAAGATGTATACATTCCCATCTAATCAAATTCCTTAATGACCAAAGCTTATTTTCTCCCACACAGCATGGTTTCTGTCCAAATCACTGCCGCCTTTCTCAGCTTTACCAACACTGTCAATCAACATGGAAATAATAGGGACCTAGTTGCATCTGTTTTTCACAACCTATCAAAAGCCTTTAACACAATATTGCATTAGAAACAATTATATGAACTAGCATCTCCTGGTCTAAGCAAATCACCTCTAACCTGGTTTTGTAGTTATCTGTTAAATAGATAATAAGTAGTTAAGTAGAGACAAGACAACTCAACTTTTTTGGCAGTTACAGTCGGGGTTCCCCAAGGTTCAGTAGGTGGGCATCTCATTTTAACATATTTATTTACAAACTTCATATCCCTTCTCAGCAGACAATACGTATTCAATATGCAGATGATACAACACTCATCTGCTCTGTACAATCACTACATACCCTACAAGGTATCGCTCAATAGGTTTTCCTATTGACAGAAACCTGGATGACCAAAGCAGACCTACTCCTGAACCCCAAACAGACAAAGCTAATAATGTTTACGTCCAAAAAGCTCGCAGAAAAAAATCCCAAATTCTGCATCTTGTCATCTGACAACACAAAATGTAAATGTGTATCACTAATAAACCTTCTCAGAGTCTTACCTGACACCAAACTTAAATATGACCATCACCTGCTCCAAGCCATCAAAAAGACCAACTGGAAACTAACATCACTATAAAGAGCAAAATGCTTTCTCAAAGAGTTTGCAAGAAAACCCATAGCTACTGCCTATCTTCGTCCATCCTTTTATATGCATCCCCATCATTACAAATCTCAATACCACTCTTAAAATTAATATTTATATATGCTCTATTTTTGAATATATTATATATTTTTATATTTTAATATTTTTATATCCATACACGCACTTTAGTTATAGTTACAAATATATGAATTTGGCATATGCACAATGACGGATTTTATAAGCTTGTTTATTCGAAAATATACATGCACATATTTATTTTTGATTATGCTGTTATGTTTAAGTAAGTTTTGTATATACATTATATATACTATATAGCTATGTTCTTGGATTGGAATATAGCTGTATATATTTCATTCAATATAATGAAGTATAATATGTTGATAGTTATGTATATATAGGAATATTTATAATTTATTTATTTATTTATATAGTTATATATATTTTCTTTTATGAATTTAATGTGCATTATGCTTTTTTACAGATATATTTCATGCAATATGCTTATATAGGATAGTCCTATTCAGGAACTGTGAAGATGAATAAATTAATTAGTATAGATTTAGAGAGATTCATTTAGCTGAATTTGCAGTCAAATGAATGTGAAGAATCACTAATTGATAATAGAATGATTGCTTCAGATGTTTTCAATGGAACTCAAATGTATATATAGAGACATATTTTTACTGTTTTGTAAGATCTGAAGAAGCGTGTTTTGTTAGAACGCGAAAGCGCTCATCTTTTGTTACATGGAATAAACTCTATTTTATGTTTTACATTGTGGTGGTCCTATCCTGTTTGTTTTATACTCTTAAAATTAAACTTGACGCATGTTATGATAGAATAGCCAAATTTGCCACAAATGCCCCACTAAAAACACACCACTACATACCACTTAAAGAGTTGCACTGGCTAGAACTTCCACCTACTACCTTACATACTCACAACTTAAGATAGTTCACAACTTAGTTCATTTCCCTGAAACATGCCTGTCATGGAAAATATGCTCTAACCATACTCTAGTCCTAGACTAGTACAGTCTAGTAACAAATCTCATCTCATCTCCATGTCCAAAACAAGAAACTCTGCTGGGGATTCTCTATACTTCCACCAAGTCACTAAATATTGAACTCTATCCCACTGCAGCAAATAAGATAGACAGAAACAAGACACATACCTTCTAGTTACTAAGAAAACAATATTTCAACAAAAAATGGCTCTGCTCCTGCTCAGCTTCCAGCTAGGAAAAAAAAAAGTAAATATATATATATATATATATATATATATATATATATATATATATATATATATATATATTATTTTTGGCCACACCTGATAGCTATTCTCCAAATACTTGTCTTTTTCTCTTCCCCCATTTCCTCCATTGGCCAGAAACTCACTAAATCACAAGGAGTAATTTTGTTTACATTAAATGACATCCTTCATAAGCTCTGTGATAAGACTCAATATCTTCTCTCTGATTAGATCCACTACTATCTCTCTGTTCCCCATCTGTCAGAGTTTTATTGCTGACTCTCTTCATCTATTCAAAACTAATGCTGCTTATAATAGCCCAAACATCCTCAGCCATTCTCACTTTCCTAATTACAGGTGTGCATCTCTTAATGTCCTTCTGCATAATATCCAACTGCATTTGAGTCCTTGCTGTGCTAAGCGGATGTAAATGTGATTGGACATTGCACAGGAGCACGTTAAGTGAAGCACAATGTAAAGTATGTGGTATTCACTTAAAGTCTTAGTTGCTTAATGTTCAGAGGAATAGAAACTATCCCGGATCAATCTTAAATGTAATGATGCATTCATATTTATTCTACTACTAACATTTCATTCTATACTACATTAACAACCACCTTCCCCCTTTCTAATATTTCCATAGTTCCATAGTTAAGCTGCTGTTTCTTTTCATTATTTTAATTGCTAGAAATCGCAGGTAATGTTACAGTATCTTTTGCAGTGTTACATCTTTCTCTCTCTTTACTATATACAAGCCTGTGTCCATTTCTAATGAATGATCAATACCTTATATATCAATGCAAGCTATGTACACATGCAATTTCTAAACTGTTTTTTTTGAAACTATAATTTTTCTCTTGTCTATGTACGCTTTCATATATATCAGATTCCTTCTGATATCATGTAATTGTATTTTATGTATATGCCAAAACTGGTTGTTAAATGTAGAGCTTTTCTCCCAGGTGCTCAGCTGAAAATGTTTTTTTTATTCCAGTCAGGCTTTCCCATAAGAGAGATAAATAAAAAAGTAAGCTTGAAGTAGCATTTCATGTTACATATGTTTTCGCCTCATGGGAGAAAAAATATGTCCCTTAATACTAAATCCTGTTTATGGAGAGGGAGAGAATTTGCACATGTCAAGAAACAGCCTGCTATAGATTATGTCATGAAGAATTATGTTGATTTAGATCCTGTTTGATCATGAACGGTTGCATCAAGCAACCAGTATATGGTTGATTTTTCTGGGAGTACTTCTGTACTGTGCTACCCTTAGCTCAGTATGATAGATCTAGTCAATAATATAGCAGCTGTCTTGTGTGCTGTGAGGGAATTAAAAGACTTTTATCTAAGAGTTGTAATTTGTATTGCCAGTAAAGCCATAGTTCGAAGCAGTGAATTAATTTCAAGAATGAGTGTCTCATTCCAAATCGGATAAAACTTTCAGCTAGAAGAGAAAGAACAGTAAATGTTTTGACAGCCTGGAATCACACTCACCAATTCTAAAATTAAGACAGCTCCAGAAAATATGTTCATCTAGCCACCTTCAGCAGACTGAAGATGCATTACAAAGATCATAGCTAACCACTTAGGGTCAAAAACAAACAATAGTGGTACTTTCAGGCAAATGGATGCCATTTCGGCTATACAGAGATATGCTGCAGATCTGATGAGAACTAGAAATGACCATGTGTCACTTACAGTGTGATTCCTGTCCTTGTGCATAGCTTAACTAGCATGAAAACACATCTATAAGGAGAGAGTAACATTTAGAAAGACTCAGAAAAAGATCAATAATAACTTATAAAATATCATGGGCATTCTGACATAAAATTGAATTAGTGAAGAGCTGCAAAAGCCAAAGGATTTTACCATACTTTTAAGGAGTGGAAATATTAAAGGACTGGGTGAAAATGAAGGCTGCCCAAGTTAAAGAAGCAGTGGCAGTCTTCAAAAGACCTGTAGGATCATATGCAAGAGATAGTTACTGAACTTTTTAGTCTAAGACTGCATTGTTACATAGAGGTAATACACAGTGTATACTATACTTTGTTCCCTTTCTTATGAGCTCCCTTTTCAAACTGCTATTGCAGTGCTCAAAGTTATTTGAAATTAACATTGAGGACCATTTCTGAAAGGTCCTTTGTTTGGGATCGTTCTTGTTACCAGTCAACATCTGTGGAACTTTACTTGGAAGATTCCACAATTGAGTTGTGGGTGCCCACTACTGCTCATAACACAATTACATGCCCTGACTTCATTAAGTGAGCCTAACACCTGAGCTCATTAGTTCTTTGCTGCCACTTGCACAATTTGGATCACAATCCTGGTTGTCCTCATAAAAGTTACAGAAGTCACAAACCTATATAAAGTTTGACATAAGTGTCTGTGTTCTTCAAATTGCTAACCTAGATCTGCACCAGTATTGCCTGTAGCATTTCAGCATAGCCTCATGCACTACTGTAAATGCCACCAGTAATGGAAACAAACAGAAATCGCTGGAGGGCTTTAAAAAATCTGAACAAGTCCAGTTTTTCTTTTTTTTTTTTTTGATAAATGTCAGAAGTTCAGTCTTGAAACTCATGAATGCCAGAGAGAGAAAATGTTATTCTTCACCTTGCTACTTAAATGTTGCCAGTGGTTGAAGGGGCCTTGTGGGGATTGACATGAGGATACACTTTGTAGCCTCAACCATCAGTCTGAGAACTGCTGCAGTGACTGAAATCCATGGAGAATAGGTTATTGCCTAATCCTTCTGATACCAATTCCATTTTTAAAATGGCCTTCTAGACCATGCATTTGCTGTGCTTATCTTTTGTTAGAAAGGACTCAAGCCTGCTCCAATCCTGCACTTCTGAGAATGATGAGAAGTCCCAGAAGAAGCTCTCCTTCCAACCTCAGTTACTTTATCAGAAATGGAGACTCACCAGAGTGATCTAAGTGAGTGGCCTTTTCAGTCGCATAGTCAGTGGTAAGATCTCCCTTCCTAGGGCTTCCTCTCAAATCCAGGAGAGACTCTTGTTTCCAGATGAGAGAAGTAGAGGGTTACCCCTTGCAAAGGCTCATGCCCAAGGATCTAAACATCTAAGCAAATATTTGATGTCAGTAGAATCTCGAGTCACAAATATAGAATCCCACAATGCAGACTGATGACAGTTCCTGGCCCAGTGCAGACTGCTCTTCTCTATGTGCCACCTTTGGCAGGCACTGTTCTTGTCCATGTCATCTGGTGCACTGTGTGCAAGTCACATGCTGTCTTGTATAGGAGACCATACTTAAACCCATGACTAATGATAATAAGAACAACAGATTTTTATCAGGCTCATGAGAGGAGTCTAAAGATCTGGAATCATTATCTCTGAGGTGGATAATGATTACTGTTCATCCTTATCAGCCTCCTATAAGACGTCTAAAGAACTAGAACCATTATCTGTGAGGTGCTTGAAAGTTATGAGTCTTACTCTATAGATTCTTCAAAGATAACCCATCCTTTCAGGTCCAACATGGATTGGTCTTGCACATCTATTAATTTTCCTCAAGTGTAGCCAGCTGTGTACTTGCAACAGAAATGCAGAACAATCTTTGCTCATCTTGCCCATGGATCTGGCTATCAAGAACACTATCTTGGAAGGACAGAGGCACCCTGATATTGCTTTAGAGGCCTGCAGATGGCAGACTCCCTTAACAAGTCATATGGCTGAATGGAGTGAATCCATTAGTAAACAATTTTGGCCTGACTCCAAAGATCTCTTTAGTCCAGCAGAGGTTACACACACCATGCCATTTGACTGCTCTGCCAGTAGACAATGAATCAAAAACTTTGAATAGGTGAGATAGGAGACTTTATTCCTATGACACTTTCTGGCTTATAGTCCCCAGATATTCATCTCACCTTTTCTAGTTGCAGTTCTTCATTACAGACTAGACATTGGAGAAACTTTGAGACTTCAGTGGGTTCAAGGATAGTCTTCTTAAGACTCTTCTTTTAGTTTACAAGTTCTTAGGTAAGTGGTAGGCTTGCTTGCCCTTGGGGGTCATTTTAAGCCTGTCCAATTTCCTTCAAAGGTAAGAATCAAACCTTGTAACTTTTGTCTGTGAGGTGAACAATTTAACCATCATGCCAACCCCAGCTCCCCCTAAAGAAGAAGCAGAGGCCTTGAAGAGATCTGCTCCTGTGCATTTATTTCTTTATATTGTGTGTACTGTGTTTATCTGAATGAATTTAATGCAAACAAATTCAGTGTAGGGCCATGAAGAAAGCACCAAAATATTACAAACATTTTTAAACATTCATCAATATACATTAACAATTATACATACATTTGCTAATTAGATTACATCCATATGAAATAAAATACAGTTATAGTATAAAAGATACTTATGCATTTAGTAGATGTTTAACACTGAATATTTTAAAAAGTGTATAAGTGGATTTGTCAAACAGATAGTAGATCTTGTGATGAATGATTAGAAATTTAGTGAAGTGTAAGTGGGAGAAGGAACATGGAAGAGCAAAAAAGTTAATATTGTAGCTAAGATGTTGGGTATTAAGCAGGTTCACAGACAATCATATATGGTTATCATAATATCACAAGTTTAAGGTGGGGTGGTGAACAGTGTCACACACCTGTGTACATGGCTGGAGATACTAGTAAAGGTGCTCAGGTAGTGGTGAAGACTGGTTGTGGGGCATAGGAGTATGAATGAAGAGGAATGGATTGATGAAATGGCAAGTTAAGGATTACAGTGGCATTTATCCTGGAGATAGTCCAGCAGAGGCCGGGCCTCCACTGAAAAAGGGCTAATTGCAGCTCAGTTGGACTACTCCCGGTCAACAAATGTAAAATAAAATAAATAAATAATAAAGATGTACAGAAGTAGATCTATTGATTTGATAGGTTTAGTTTTAGCTGAATTTTAAGTCAGATTACATTCTGAATAGACTTCAGTGGTAGTGAGATATGGTTCCATAGTTTAGCTACTCTGCTTGAAAACAGAGAGTCACCTGCATTTTTAGTTGATTTGGTCATAGTTTTCTCAGGAGCATAAAATGCTGTATTAAGATGTTAAGGGTTGGGTAATGTTCTGTCTTATAGGGATGTATGTGTATTATAATTAGCTGGGAAAGAGCTAGGTAATATGCTAGTTCTAACCAGTCTAATTATCTTGATTGCTAGGTAGTGGTGTGTTCTTTTCTTATATTTATACCAAATTTGAGTATTTTATTATAACATTAGTCACATTTGGATACTTGTGAGACTTTAAAGTTAGAGAAGATTGGGGCAGTGTAAAGGTGAGGAGAGACGGCTTCCATTGTCAACTACCTTTTGGTTTTGCGTTCCTGTCACATGTGAATTGGACTTTGCATCATTGCTCCCACCCCTGTCTTCACAGCTCTACAGAGTTAGGCGACCAGCCACTGCTCTGCTGTATTCATCTGTACAATCCAAGGAATCTGTTGCATTCTGCTAACCTTATACTGTATTTTGGACTTTTAAACTGTATTTTGCTATATTGCTGATTTTTTTAAAAAACTGTTTTGCTGATTTATTGCACTTTTGTCTGCTGTAGCATAGAATAGATTCAGACCTGCTGAATCTGATTCTGTTTGTTAAATTGAGCACTAAGCCAGGATATCTTTTGTTGGAGAGGGCCCCCCGTGCACCCCTTGTGGCAGGAGAGCACAGTTAGGACTTATCTGATTGAAGGTTGCTGGCACAAGGCTCAGTTTTCAGCTTTTTTATTGGTTAAATTGTTTAGTTCAGTTTGCTCGTTGTTGATACATAAGCCCTGCGTTTGCACGGGTTTGCTATTGTATTAACACAGCTCCACAGAGTTAAGTGACCAGCCACTGCTCTGCTGTATTCATCTGTTTACGCATAGTGCACCTCAATGCACCATCACGCACTACTGCCCAGTGGTTATAGACGCAAACATTTCAGTAGATAAATTTTCCCTTAGTAGCTGCCTGTGATCTGGCAGAGGAGTCTTGTGCTGAGCTGCTCTGGGAGCACCTCAGCTGCACATTTGCAGCTTAAACCGTCCCAAAACCACCAAATCTACAATATTCTTATACCATTTAGAGACACCCCACTAGTATAGAAACTTTGTAGAACACCCCATTAGTATAGACCCCATTTAGAGCACCCAGTAATACCACACACCTCCATTTTCTATCCCCACTGTGAAAACAGGATTTAAGCTAGCGTAATGGATGGTCAGTTTCCTTCCATTTATCCTACCAGCCTGATTGACATAGGTATCCTGAGGCAGTCTAGCAACTGCCTCATGTACATTGATAACCCCTCTACTTCTAAATCACCCAAGTACAATTTATAACAGATGCATCTACACCAAGAATCTGGAATTATTGCTCTCTCACACACAGAACAAGAACACTGAACAGGTTATCAGCTTACATACTGCACTTCTTAAGCAAACCATGCACTCAACACAAACCATCATACGTGAAGGTACACACCAGAAACCTTCCTAAACACCAGAGACCTTCCAAACACAAACATGCCAATACAGCACCTACAGCAGTCAATACACATAAAAACACAAGCACCAGTGTCTTACCAAATAAGCCCATAAGGCAAAGCACATCTAAACCAAATTTTCTAGTCCTAGTTGACTCCATTGTGAGACACACAGATGTCCCACTCACTGGGCTGGACAAGGAGAAGGTCATGGTCAGCTGTCTATCGGGTGTCAGGATCCATCAAATCAGACATCCATTCAAATTTCTCAACAGTAACTACCATTATGACTCTGTCACTTAAGATGTACCTGAATGGACTATGTGAAGAGAGACATGATTGAGCTCTATGAATATGTGTCCCAGGCAGGTATGTCCCTAGTCTTGAGCAGTGTTCTACCTTCACCTAGGATAATACCACAATATAAACAAAACAAATGATGGACTTCAAGCAATTGGCTTTGTTTCTGGTGTCATTCTAAGGGGATCCAGTTCATGTCAGCCTTGGATGACGTTGTTGATAGACCATGCTGCTTTGCCAGAGATGGTATTCACCTGTCACCTCTAGGCTTTTGGTTACTGGCTAAGGCACTTGCCTCCCCCATAGTGCCTTTTTTTAGGCAAAGTCTCAAAAATAAAATTTCTGACGTGAAAATATCACTCACAAATAAATTAAAGGTCATGGTGCTAAACACTAGGAGTTTAAATCAGAAACTGCACTCTCTTGAAGCACTCTTCTCTCTAGAGGATGTTGACTTCTGTGCACTCACAGAAATTTGGTTCAGGGCCACAGAGAGTACCCTGACTTTGCAAGGCTACAATGCCTTCCACACTTTCAGACCACAAAATGAACATGTGAGAACTAAAGGAGAAGTATCTATCTTCATCAAAAGTAAATACACCTCTAGACTGGTTAAACAGGAAAACTCCATGGAGTTACTCCAAGTTCAGTTAAATGTGGGTAAGACCCTCCCTTCAAGTCATTGCTAGCTATAGGCCCCCTTCAATAAACCAAGATGCACATGCTGCTTATTTGGACCTACCTAAGTCAATCAAATTACAACCAAACACTCTAGTCATGGGCGAAGCCTCGGTGGTGCAGCGGTAGCGTTGTTGCCTCACAGCAAGAGGTTCTCCTGCTCGATTCTCGGCTGGAGTGCCTTCTGTGTGTAGTCTGCATGTCCTCCCTGCGGTCGAATGACCTCCGAAAGACATGCATGAATGGGCATGCCTTCGCTGAAGGTTGGGCGTCAGGCTGGCAACTCGGTACTATAAAAATCGACTGCCAATCATTAGTGGACCAGAGTTCCACTGTGGCATCCCCTAACTGGGAAAAAGCTGAAAAGACAAACAACAACTCTAGTCATGGGCGATTTTAACTATCCCTCCACTGACTGGGAAACTTGTATGAATACCAACATTCTTGCACAAAGGTTCCTGGACTTTGTTAACACTAATTCCCTGGAACAAATAATATGCAACCCCACAAGGGGTACAAATATTCTCGACCTGGTCCTCACCAACATGTGTAACCATTGCACCATGACAAGTATAGGACCCTCACTGGTTAAATCTGACTACAAATCAGTCTCATTTGAAGTAGCTATAACATCTGAACCCCCTAAGGTGAAATCAGCCTAAAAATTTTCAGCAAAGCTAATGATACTCTCATAAAGGATGCCATAAATAATTTCCAAGCTCCTCTTCCCATAGGTGGTATTGACAACTATAATAAGGTAAACCAAATGCCCTGTACAAATACTTACACAAATATATTGACACAGCTGTACCTGACAGGATCAAAATAAGATCCTCAAGAAAAATAAGTTGTACAACAAGAAGATGTTGCTGTCCAAGTATAAAAAAGAGAGGTCCCAACACTGGAAGAACACCCTCCTCTGCTTGAAGAGACAAATAAGACAACTTGTAAAATCCTCTAAGGGCAACTTCAAAAACATTTAGCAACCATAGCTAAGGATAACCATAAGGCATTCTTCAGCTATATCTGTAAACTAAAAGGCAGGATGCAGACATGTGCAGAACTAGCTGTAGATGGCATCACACAAACTGATCATGTGAAAATAGCTAACCTACTAGCCGACGGGTTTGGCAAAAATTTTACCCCCTGTCCCCTACAAACATTCCACAAAGCATTCCCTGCACTTCTCTTCCACCTTCTTTCTCCAAAGAGCAAGTCATTAATGCTCTCTCCAAGGATCAAAAACACAGCCTGTATGGGACGAGATGGCATCCCAGGTCGTGTTTTAAATGGTCTAAAACGTGAGTTAGTAACTCCATTAGGTTCTCTCTTCAGCCACAGGCAGAGTACTGATTTTGTCCCTGCTGAATGAAAAACAGCAACCAACCCCCCTTCATAAAGGGGGAACAGCAACAGACCCTGGGAACTACAGACCCATAAGCTCAACCAGCCTTATCTGTAAGGCCATGGAATGAATCACCATGGACCTTATAAATAAGGATATAGGTGATCTCTAAACCTTTGAGATGACAAAGGCAAATCTGTGCATAGAGCCTACCTTGACTTAGCCAATGCCTTTGACATAATCACACATTTGGGCAACATTGATAAATTCTCCCAGTTGAATATCAACCCTTATGTCATCAGGTGGGTTGCTAACTGGCTCACCAACAGATCCCAGCAGACCTGTCACCAGTGGGGTTCCACAGGGGTCAGTGCTGGGCCCCCTATTGCTTGGCATATACTTCTCAGAAGTTCAGTTTACTGACGACTACAAATTAGGTGCAATCATTGAATCCCCAAACAATTTCAATATACTTCAGGTGGGGCTTACATAAATTAATGACTGGTGCCAAAGCCATGGACTCAAACTCAATACTAAAAAATGTATTATCATCACCTTTGGTAAAAATGATATCCATGCAGGATTTAATATATAAAAAAATAATACTCTGAGTAACAACTCAGTAGTGAGAGACGTGGTACTGCAAGTTGCCTATAGCCTAATTTTTGACCACCATGTACCTACTGTGGTAAGGAAGGCATTCTATGTCGCACACATCATTAGCATAAGCATTGCCTCTAGAGTGAAAGATGTCATAACACCTCTGTACTTGACCCTTATCAGGCCAATAATTGAGTACAGTGTTCCCTTCAGTATGTACCTTACCAGGCACCTCCAGCAACTTGAGAGACCTCAGAGATTCCTAACCAAGAAAACTCAAGGTATGCAACATGTCATACATTGACAAAGTGAACTCACTGTCACTGTTCTCAGTAGCATACAGACTAATTAGAAGAGACGTGTGCCTGACTTGCAGAGCAATCTTGGATCCAAACCTAATGGAAATACTGCACATTGCAAGTCAAATGAGACAAGGGTCACCCGCTCCAGGGACCTAAACCTGGCCTGCGACATAAATGGGACCTGTTGGAGAGACAGATATGTCTCTCAGAGGCTGCCACCCCTCTGGAATAGGCTATCAATTCACATCAAACAAAGCCCCTGTTTAAGCGTAGCCTGGATTACTGGATGGGAAACTGTAAATTCCTGCCAGAGATTTCACCTATGACCCTCCTAGATATTGGCAGTCATTGCTAACTGAGAGCTTGAGTTTAGGCAAGATCCTTTATATTGGGTTTCTCTTTTGTTATATTGGGTACACACAGCTAGGCTTATAAAGACCTTTGGGTCAATAGCCCAGTAACCACCTATGAACCTATGAAAAAAGTTGAAGCTGTAAGTCTTCCAACCATATCAGTGAGATTGTTTTTTTAACTGTGTATCATGTGCCTATTTTTGATAATTTTTTTTGTCAAATTTCAAATGGTCATCTATGATGACATGCAGTAATTTTGTGTGATTCACTTGTTTATTATATTTATTACAGTGTTGATGGAGATGGTAGTAAATAGTGATGTTTTTGTAGATATGTTTTTGGGTAAAGTGTAGTAATTTTTAGGGTTTAGAAGAAGTTATGAATTATTTAGCCATTATTCAGTCAATACGAAGGATTGTTGAGCAAGGTCTTGGAGCATAGGGAGAGTTTTGGCAGTGCCAATTCATCAGCATATTGACTAGGATGGCAGTTTTTGTAGCAGTGCAGAGGTCATTGATATGTTAAAAAGTATGGGGCCTAGAACAGATACCTGTGGGATACCAATAGTCATTGGAAAGATGGTGGAGAAATCATTTTACCATTTCACTGCTTGTTCTGTTTGAGAGGTAGCTATGTAACCATTTCAGTGAGGAGTTGGAGAACCCTAAGGATAAGAGTGTATGTAAGAATTTCTGGTGAGAGACAGTATTGAAGCTTTTGATAAGTCTAAGAAAATGGTGGAGACTAGGCTTCCATTATTTCTGTGGGTGTTAACAGTATTAATAAAATTTAGAAAAAGAGTAGTTGTGCTGGGATGAGGAAGAAGGCTGGGTTGCGTTGAAGACAGAAGTTGGTTATGTATTAGGTAGCTGAAAAGTTGCATATGAATACATGTTTCAAATATTTTTGATAGGAGAGATAAAACAGCAACTGGCCTATAGTCTGAAAGATCTGTTTTCATTCTTCCCTTGTACAGTGGAGTAATGGAGGATTTTTTTCCATAGAGAGGGGACCTTATTTCAGTTATGGATCGATTTATCATAATTGAGCCTGGATATGCTTTAGCCTTAGCTGCTATTTTCATGTACTTGCTAAGTAGATTGTCCGGGTCAGTTGTAGTAGACTTTTGTCTTTAGCTATTTTCAATGGCATCTGTAGGAAATAGCTGGAAGGAGAAATGTTGAAGGAAGATGCCTGAGTAGAGACATCAGGAGCTTGATAAGTCCCCTCGTTAGTTAATGGCAATACTGTTTGTAAAAAGCACATATTTTATTAATTATAATGTGGACCTACATTGGGCTTACAAGTACCTTACTGTAAGACTTACCTTGTATATCCTTAGAGCAGGATGAGGTTATCCTTCCTCAAGGAAGAATCAGGAACAATTTCCTAATATCCATTTTATTAAGGAATTGGTCTTCATCCAGAGTTGCCTGTCCACTTTAACAGCACATTGCTGTGTGTGTAGAGCTAACAAGTCCTGATTGATAATCTCTTGATGAGGAAACAGGCCTTTACCATTATGGAGGACCTGTGTGATTCCCTACTCTTATCTTCCTCCTCTTCAGACCTAAAGAGTCACAAAAGAAGAAGTCCACTCACTCCCTAAAGAAAACTCGGAACTGCCTCTCATTCTTGCCCCTTCTTTGCCAGCCATATCACTCACAAGGATGACTCAGTTGGACTTGTCAAAGCAGCCTTGACTGTAAACTGAGAAAGACTTTGGGGGGAGAATGCTAAGGACCAGGTGTGTGTCATGTGAATGTACACAACCTGATTATCTGGGATATTTTCAGTAATCTGACTGTCAGGAATGCAGCACATATGTTATCAATGACATACATATGAGTGAATAGGCTATAGTTTTATCTGCATCACTGAGATCATAGGTAATATCTGGCTGAGCTCAGCATTGTCACTGCTTACCAGTCACTTATCTTTCTTCTCCAGGGGTTATTGAATACAACTCATTCTCTGCAGTACATACCATTATCTGGAGCTAATGCTTACATCCCCTCTCCCACTGCCCTGTTGCACTGCATATTGATGATATGTTTCCCGTTGTCCCTACTTCTGCTATTTCATACAGCAGGCAAAATTCCAGATGTTGTGGATTTCTAGATCATTTATTATCAGTAAAATTTGTGGCACAGATACACTGTAATGTTTACACATACTCCACATAAATGGGAAAGAAGGTATCAGACATGATGTGTATTCAAAGAGAACCTTTACTGAACTGACCTGATGAAGCCAAATCGTATACATACCGAACTGCTGGGTACCCCCTTAAAGTTACAACTCTTATATCATCATATGTTATATCCCCTTATTTTGAAAGAAAGATACTATTGATGTGAACTATTATAGTTACTTGCATTGATTTCAGATAGCTATACTGTAACTGTATTATGTGTCATATGATGTACACTGATATTGCAAAACTGAAATTTCAGTTTGCATAAATAAGGTCTATAAATTACTTGCAGTCAGTACATTGTATTAGTTTTGTGATCTGTCTTCTATATCTTGAAAATCGTTCCAGTGTGTTAATCATGGATTACAGATCTACCTAGCATTGCAGCTGGTTGATCAGTAACACTTACATCAAGATCAGTCTTATGTTTGGTGATCAAAGGCTTTTCTCTGAGCTTGAGTGGCACTCTATATGCATTTTCACATGCAAAAGGCACTGGTGTTTTTTGTAGCTATTCTTTGTGGCAGATTGAGCTTTTATAATTGGATAATAAATTCTTCTAGACTAGACTGTTTTATTAAATTCTACCCGTTGCCTGTGTTTATCTACATATCTGGACTGAGCTTCAAAAATACGTGATCTTGTTTCATTGGACTGGTCATAGCAGCAGATGCATTACTTTTCTTTGAAACTCTACTTTCTTTCTTTCTACATTTTGCAGTTCAAATATATTTTTGATATTTTTTTCTGACGATCTACAGATACATTTTTTTGTCTGCATTAACTTTCTTTCAGCAGCTCACATTCATTGTTCTTGTTTTTCAGCTATTAGAAATAAATAAGAGCAGGCAGTTTATATTTAGAATGTCTTCCCATTAACAGTTGTGCAGTTAGAAAGTCATATTGAGTGTAGTGACACATTTCTGTATTCTTGAATTAAAAGGTACTAATGTGGATTTTCAGAATTGTCAGATTTTTAATAGCATGGATTTTTATTTCCACTTAGACATTGCTTTGTTGAAATACATGAAATAATAAGATGGTCTTTAAATACCCTTTGCCTCATAGTATGAGATTACTGTCTTTTGAATTATTGACCATTGTTTAATATTGCCTCATTAGAAGTGCCACATCTAGCAAAATATATTTGAGAACTGTGTTCTCAAACAACTATGTTGCTTTTGTATTTAACTGTCTGTAGTCAGAAGACAATGTACATCATTTTACTCAAACAGATCAACTCTGTATTTTCATGTGACAGCATTTCCTTTTTTTGATTATGGCCTGTGAATATTTTGAAGATTTCACACATCAGAACCATCTCTTCTGTCTGCTGAAGTATCTCAGGTCAATAAAAAGACACAGAGTGCTTTTTTTATCATATTTGGATTTTTTTAATGTAACTCCATTAACATTGCACATCTCCTTTGAAAGTTAAGACTAGTGCACATGAAACCTCATCACAGTATAGAAGTATGCGTAATGCCTGGATAACTTAAAGTTTTCTATCCAACCATTCAGAGCTACTGCATTTAATCTGTGTTCTACAGTACTGTTTCTTATCTCTTCCAGCTGACCCTACTCTGAAAGTCTTTTTTTTACACTTTTGCTGTATTTATAGTATTAGCTATCTGTGTTAGCTTGGGTTCCTATTACCTGATTGAACATTTAGGCAGCGTTGAACTTGAAACTTGTTTGAACTGAACATGAAAATCCTACTTTTGTATACACAGTAACATTGATCAATGTCTTGCTTGTGTTTTAGGAAGAGATTTTTAAACATACTTAATAGTGGCTTCTGCTCTGACTTCACTGGGACTATCTTACCATAGGTGATCTTTAGACAGCTTTTGAAAAACAAAAATGTATGGCTAATATATCCTTTACTTTGGCATACTTAGCCTGCGCATTAAACCATTTGACCATATGCTACTGATCTATCTTCTTGCAGAAGTATTGCCCTAATCCCTTGTAGGCCAGCTTGTACATTGAATGTAACTAGCATCACATAATATCAATACGGACCTCATTGGTTAGTATATTTAGTATCTCAATGCTTCTTTTTTGCTTTTTTGAGAAAAACCAAATAGCAGCAGCATGCTCTAGTACCTTCTTAAATGGCACATTTATAGCTAACAAGCTTGAATGAATTTGGTAGAGATATTGCTCCATATCAAAGAACTGCACAAGAGATGACTTGTCAAAGGTTTTCTGCATATTTACTTTAGTTTTTAGCATATTTGAGTCTGCTTGGAGATCTTTCAAATCAAAACATGCACCTGAAAGTCGATACAGCGGACATATTTTCTTTTTTTTCCAATCTCTTTGCCTTGATTTTCTAGTAATGCAGTCAGTCATGTTCCTGGTTTTAGATTTCTAAACTAAAGATCATAAGTGATGGTGACCATGCCTTCAATATCAGTATCAATAACTATCAATAATTTCAGCTGCTTCTACCTCTAATTGAAATGTTTCTAGGGCTGATGATTTCCAAAAACACTTACTTAAAAACCTGTACTTGGGAGTGCTGAATATGTAGTGTTAAGTTGGCTTCAACTAGCTTAATATACCAAAACTCTTGATTTTAATCCAGCACACAAACGAATTTAGCATTAGGCATACATGCAAAAACCTTTTCCATTATTCAAAGTAGATAATGCTCTCTGTTTTACCAATTATTTATGTCTCGAGGATCTATCTGTCTAGGCTTACAATATTGACCGTGCTATTTACCCGTTCAGTTAGTTATGTTTGCTTAACGATAACTTCCATAGTTTACATGGGCATCATTGCTTGCTCATTTCTATGTGTGAGCACAATTGAGACTCTTCTTGTTGCATGCATAACTGTAATTGCCTCAGGAGAAATCTTCATACGATACTGTTCTGGTAGACAGTCTCCATCTGAAAAAATCAGAATAACTCTGCAAGATACCTTCACTAACTTGAAAAAAACATCGGTATCTTGAATATCCAAATGAATGCTTTGAACAGTGGGGTAACTCTCAGGGAAGTACCCTTAATAGTATTCATCTATTACTTTTGCTTGCCATAGCAGTACTTTTAAGAGATTCTTTTACAATTATTTTGTAAGTAGAAACATCCATGTTGACATTGTTTCTTGCTTTGTTGCTCTCTGCCACAAAATAACTCTCTGCAGTTCATATTCCCATACTGGCCATAACAGAAACTAATACAACATTGCTGGTAATAACAAACATGTGTGTCATGATATGGCACTTCACAGATACTAGTGCAACATTGCTGGTAATAACAAACATGTGCGTCATGACATGGCACTTCACAGATACTAATATGACATTGCTGGTAAACATTTGCGTCATGATATGGCACTTCACAGATACTAATATGACATTGCTGGTAAACATTTGCGTCATGATATGGCACTTCACAGATACTAATATGACATTGCTGGTAAACATTTGCGTCATGATATGGCACTTCACAGATACTAATATGACATTGCTGGTAAACATTTGCGTCATGATATGGCACTTCACAGATACTAATATGACATTGCTGGTAAACATGTGTGTCATGATATGGCACTTCACAGATACTAGTGCAACATTGCTGGTAATAACAAACATGGCCATGACATGGCACTTCACAGATACTAATATGACATTGCTGGTAAACATTTGCGTCATGATATGGCACTTCACAGATACTAATATGACATTGCTGGTAAACATTTGCGTCATGATATGGCACTTCACAGATACTAATATGACATTGCTGGTAATAACAAACATGTGTGTCATGATATGGCACTTCACAGATACTAGTGCAACATTGCTGGTAATAACAAACATGTGCGTCATGACATGGCACTTCACAGATACTAATATGACATTGCTGGTAAACATTTGCGTCATGATATGGCACTTCACAGATACTAATGCAGCATTGCTAATAATAAACATGCGTCATGACATGGCACTTCACAGATACTAATATGACATTGCTGATAATAGCAAACGTGCGTCATGACATGGCATTTCACGGATACTAATATAACATTGCTGGTGATCAGACACTTGTGCATCATGACATGGCACTTCACTCTTGTGTGATCTGTGTTTATTAATATTATGAAGAGTTTGACTACACGCCATTTCAATACCATTAGATTTACAGATCTGAGTATTGTGTTTATTCATTCTGATGACTGTATTAATTGGTAACACGTTCTGTAACTGTGTAGTTTGAATCCTGTCAGTCATTATAGCTATCTCTCAAATACCACAGCACATCTAGTACTTTTTCAGCTATTAGGTCAGTTTGTCATTGAGTTGATTATTTCTGATCCCATACCCAACTCTGTCTCTTCTTAGTGAATCATATATTTTAACACAGTCTCTGTCTGTTTCATTTCTTAAGCATCTGTTAATTGCTGAATCCCTTGAGATCTGGTGAAAAAAATACCTTACATATGACAGAGTCTTTGCTGAGTTGCAATAAGATGAAACTTTTTCTCAGGACATAGAGGTCCTCTCTCCCCTCATTTTAAGGGTAAAAGTACTAACTTAATCACTCCTGGCACTGCACATTGGAACTTACAATTCTCATCCAAATTTCCACAGTTAAACATGTACTGATAGTTGTACTGAAGACATTTTAACTAAAAATGATGAAACACATTTGAGGACTTAAGTGATTCAGTAGGAGTGGGTGTGAAAATGAAAAAGAAAATCACTGCTTACAAAAGATCGTTGTGACTGAAGTCATTAGAATTTTAAATGTTTTAATGTTAAAAGAAAACAGAATTAGAATTGTTAACTCTTACACTGAAATAAATGAGACTGGCCTGTTAGTGCATATGGATGTTAGGAGTTTCTTTAGGAAGAATTTGTAGGCTGTAGAAAACCGGTTCAGAACTTCCAGATTGGGTGAAGCAGAAACATACAGCAGGTGGTGCCAATGTAGGTTTAATTCTGACAAAACGTGGTACATGTATACTGTAAATGCTTTGTATAATCAAGGTAAGTCTGTGAAGAAACATTAGACATGATGGGCAGTTAGTGTGAGCCTTTACTGAACTGCTCAGATGGAGATATCAGATGGGACAGAAACTCAGTTACTAGCAATACCCCTTAAAGTTGCAAATATGTGTCATTGTCATACCTCTTATCTGTTTGATATTTGTTGATATAATAAGATGTCATGAAATTCCAAATACCCCCCTTTAAATTACATTTTTTTTTTAAGTTGGACATTTCCGGTTGCCTGCATCTTATCATCATCCTGCTGTCCCCACTGTCAATAGAGTTACGAGGGGATAGTGAAAGTGGGAGCACAGCCTAGGAGCTAAGCCAGTTAGTATGGCCACTAAGGTGAAGCAAACCAGTTGCTCAGTCAAGGAAAGTGGAGCATCAGCATGTTAGCCAGTATCAGCAATGACCAAGAATGTGTCTGTGTGATTCTGCTTTTGCCAATGACTTTGCAGACTAAGTTAACATTAACACAAGAATCCAAACCAATATTAGGACAAGACTAAACTGCATTTTTGTATAATTTACATCAAGTTTCAGATTTTTGACAATTCAGTGGTGTGCAAGATTCCAGCCAGATTAGGACTTTTAGAAGAACAGCCTTCTTTTTGGGGACACTCAATGTAGTATTCATACTGAGTGATGAAAAGTTTGTAAAGGGCTGACCCCTTCTATTTTCAGTAAGCCTGTAAGTAACCACCTGGGCCACCTCTAAGTCCTACAGATTAGACCTCAGTTTAATGACTCATTTGAAGGATGGCACACTCAAGATTGTAGCATCCCCTTATGTTGCACTGTGTTGTCAGCATTGGTAAATTAATCCAAACAGCTGGTGTGAGAATAAGTGTGTAAATGCAAATGTGCTTCTTCTTCAGCTACTGTTTGGGTATTTTAAGGAATGCTGCAAAGAAGCATTTGTGTGCTTGTAGTTTAATTCACACTTTCAAAGATTTGCTTTTAGAATTATTACCCGAGTGTTAACAAAGTGATATTTTTTTGGTTCTTATAACTAATGATTGATTTAAATGAGTTAAAAGCAAAAATCAAGTCATCTGCTTGTATAGCAACTCATTCATTCATTCATTTATTTTGCAGCACTGAGACAATTTTCATTTTTCACTAGTATTTGGTACTGGTTTAAATTACAAATTAAAGTGAACAGTCTGAAACAATTATGACTACTCCTGGCTCCCTACACATCTTCAATAATCTCTTCCTAATTTTTGAGGTTATCTGTGGTATTTCTCTTTTATCTGTGTGTGGTGTCATTATTCTGAGAAGGAAATGTTAACCTGTTTATTTCTCATTTATTTGTTAGTAGATGTTGTATACTACATACTGTACTTGTTTATTCATTCTTGTTGATATTGCTCAGGTAGGCCCAGGCTGTGCCTGAAAAGGGTCTGTAGGTGAAAATGCTTAACTAGTTATATGTAAAAGAAATAAATAAATGATGTGTTTGACCATGGCTAATACTTGTCAACCCCATCCATGATGACTGGAGACTACAAATGAGTTCTATCTGTTGAAGAATGTGTTTTACTGATTTCACCTGACTTCTTGACAAGTCATCTTTCTAAAGTAATACAAATGGCAAAATAAGACATAAACACTTTATAGCTTAGTGGAAAGCTGTGGTAAGTGCATTTTTTTAAATAAACATGGTCAATGCAACCCCAGGGCACACAAGGGTGTGAGCACAGGTTGTAACATATTGGTCTTTGTTGCTTACCCCTCCTCACTCACAGTGACTTAACTCATTTCCTCCAGTACACTTCTTTGGGTCTATATTATGTAATCAAAAAGTCAGTTCAGCAAACGGCACTTACATGGAAAATGCCATTTATCAAATTCACTCTTGTGGGGGGTGCTCCCTACACCTCCACTAATTATATATACCAACTTCGCTGAATGGCATTTTCGATGTAAGGGCCATTCCCTGAACTGACTTTTTGATTATATTATATAGAACCCATCTCTTTTGAGTGTTTACCTTTAACTCCCAGTGGATGTGGCTTGAGCCTGTAGAAAAATGAAGTTATCGTCTTATAGTTGACAGAGGTCAAATATCAATACAGTTGTGTCTGCCATCATATATGCTTCTAGATAAAATATTCTGATTCCTTTTATGTAGCATGGTTTTGGAATTATTAATGCAAATATGAACAAGCAATATTTGACACCTAGAGGCGCTGTAGGAGGTAACTACAGAAATGCCTGGAGGCGCACTCATCTGTAACAAGTTAGAAGATTTACAACACAGACAGCTTGTAATCTCTTGTCTAGAAGTTACTGCAGAGGAATATGATTATTATCCATTAGCAAGGTGTTTTCTGTAGTCCAGGGATAGATTCCCTCATCATGTGTATGACCACTATGTGACTCTGAACAAGTTATTTAACCAGACAGTGCAGTAGAGAAACTGGGCTATGCTGCTCAATGGGCCTGCTGTTCTCATACCTAATAATTATTTAGGTAGCCTGAATCCCCTGCTCTTTTTCTCTTTCTACTGAACCAAAATACTGAGAAATGCATCCAATTCTTTCGTCTCAGAGGGTCTTCAATAATCATCTGGTAGCTCTTAAATAAATAAATAAAATAAGGTACACACCATCTCATGTACACACATGCATAACATCCTTCCACCTTGTTATAAAGTAATGGCATAGGCTTGTCTTTGATTATGAGGACAGTGCAGTACTGTGCTGGAGGACAGCTTGTTGGAAGCTGGGAGGGAGTGGCTATGGAAGGGGATAGCTATTATTCTAGACCCTGGTTGTCATGGACTTTTGTGTATTTTACACTTACTTGCTGTAGATCATTTGGCTAGTGCATGGTGGGTACCATCTTTTATACAACTGGATTTCATAACTGGAGACTTTTAGCATGAGTTGTGTAGGTTCATGTTTCTGAGTGGCATGTGTGAGGTGGTCCAGCATTGTGATTCAGAATGTCTAATGACGGGAGAATGAATGGGTACACAGATCTATGTACAGTGTAGCAGTAGGGTTTTAATGCATATTTGTAAGCAAACCGAATAAATCTGTAGGTGAAATGTTATGCTGTTGTGCTTCAAGTGGTGGTACTTTGCTCTTGGGTAAGTTATTTTTTATGCAATTAATGCAATGCAGAGGTAGTTATTTAAGGTATTTCAAAGAATCATATTATGCAAGTAGCACATTCTTTGACAACTGCTGCTGTGAATTTGGGATTGAGGCAGATAAGAGAAATGTTATTCCTGTAATGTTAAAATAGTAGTGTTGAGGGAAAGCGTACAACTTGAGAATAGGACAGTAGCACATTTATGAAAATACACAGAGTATAACAAAAACAGTCAAAGGATAAAATGCCTCTATGATATAACAAGCGTAAATTTCAAAAGAACTCAAGAGGCAACACCATACAAAGCGAAGGAGGCCGTTTATTTCACCAAACAGAACATAAAATATAAAAACAAAGTGAGCGCTTTCGTGTTCATATGAACGCATCTTCAGACCTATCCATTATTTCAAAAGACATTCATTTAAATATAGCCAATAGGCTAGAATGAATAGCTCTCTAACCAATCAAATGTCAGGACTGATCAAAAAATCCATTAATTAATCTTCCACTTATCATCTTAAAAACCATCCATACTCTATACTGACTATAAAAACAATTCCATATAATGTTGAAACTTATTAAAAAGTTAAAAAAGTTCTAATACAGAATTTTTGATATAAAAAAACACCCAATAATATGTGTTGGTTCCATTAATAAAAACACACACACATATATATATATATATATATATATATATATATATATATATATATATACTTTGTTAAAATACAAACAGCAGTGTTGGCAGAAAAAAACATGCTCTCACAATGTTGCATAACTAGATGGCAGTATATATACATGTTAAAAAAAAATACATATAAAAAACTACTGAACTATACATATAACTGACCTATCTAACTTTTTTATCAAGTTAGATAAGTCAGTTATATGTATAGTTCAGTATTTTTTTATATGATAATGTTTTATATGAGAGCACTAACTGCTTAGTAAAATATATGGAATTGTTTTTATATTTGATTGGTTAGAGAGCTATTCAGTCTAGCCTCTTGGCTATATTTAAATTAATGTCTTTTGTAGTAATGGATAAGTCTGAAGACGCGTTCATATGAACTCGAAAGCGCTCACTTTGTTTTTATATTTTCTATATTTTATGTTCTGTTTGGTGAAATAAACGGCCTCCTTTGTTTTGTATGGTGTTGCCGATTGAGTTCTTTTGACACATAAAAAATGGTTCATGTTTCATCTTGCGGAGCTTTAAATTGTGACATCATACTATTGAGGTTTGATGAAAGAAGCAGACATGAGTACTGATGTGTTTTTTTATTTCATTTACACTTTGCTGAACAAGTTAGATACACTAGACCAGTGGTCCCTTTCAGGGGGAGACCCGAGGTGGTATTCATACTGAATAGGGGGGAAGTTTGACCAGGGCATTGGGGTACTTAGCCTACTATTTTCGGTATGTGCTGTGAAATCTTTTACATCCACTTCAGATACTGCCAAATCAGGCAGATGGGGACTCACCTTAATGTTTCATCCAAGGGACAGCATTATGGTGATATTTAAATTTTTTCCAAGTACAGATTTAGTGTATGCATGTTGTAAAAGTCATGTGTTGCTGTTCCCGTTATATTAAGTAAACACAGGGGCCAAAATAACAATTGATTAAAAATCAAGGTTTCTGTACTAAGATGGACTGAAATGGATAGTATTTTTGTCTTATTGCACGCGCACTTTTTTATGAGCCAGTCATCGTCAAATCTTAACAAAACAGTATTATTTTATTTATATTTTACATCAAATTGTCTCTTTTGTTTTTTAAATTCAACTTGTGTTTTGAAGTGGTGGTATCCCAAAATCCTACTGAAAATGGAAGCATTATGCTAACAGGCATGTACATTTCATGCTATTTAGCTGTCCAGATTTTTGGTCAGAGGTATCCACTTTTCAAGTAGGTGTACAGGTGGCCAGATCAGCAGTTAAGGACATGTGTGTGTGTTTGTTTACTTATCCACATGCTGATATAACTGCATAACACATAGAAGAATATTTTTATAGGTCTTTGATAGCAAGTTTTTGATGAGCTTGTTATTTTGGCAATAATGTTTCTGTAGTTTATGAACACCCTACATGCGTGTATATACATTCCTGCACAACATTATGAACACCCTACATGCGTGGATATACATTCCTGCAGAACATCCTTCTGCTTAATGTCTTCAGTAGATGCATTAATAAGTAGCCCTGAGTTTCAATGTTTATTACATAGCTGCATCAATGTATATCATAGACAAATGACTAATAAATTAGTTATATGGCTGTCCATGTGGACAGGGGTGGTCTCTGTGGGGAAGTGCAGCAAATTTGTCTGGAGAGCATAGTTAAAGGGTAAAGGTTGTTATGCAGTATGTTGGATGACAATTTGCTGACCAATAATGTACATAGCTAGTTACATGAGGAAAATAAATGAAGGGATTGCTATAAAACATGTTTATACATGGTAAAAGAAGACTTCACAGTAATGTTTAGTAAAATGATTAAGACAGGGTGATTCAGGGGCACTAAAAGGGATGGGATGGAATGTAAAGTCAGTACATTAAAATCTTAAAATTCTCATGTAGTAACTTAAACTTATGAAAGGAAAAATTAATTTTATATCTATCTATCTATCTATCTAGCTATCTATATATATATATATATATATATATATATATATATATATATATATATATATAGTTCCTCTTTATAATCCCGAAATACTGAAAGCTCGAATTTCAGTATTTTGAGACCATAAAGGCGAAAATGCAAAATCTCGAAAGTGCATTAGCTCGAATTTGAATATCTCTAATCTGCGCTTATGCAGTGCAGCAACGAGATGGGAAGTGTTTGGATGGGTTGTTTTATGGAAATGAAGGTAAGTGAGTGTATGTGAGTGTTATTGTAAGTAGTGTGTGTGGGTTAGGGTAGGGAGGTGGTGTTTGTGTGTGTGTGATGTGTGTGTGTGATGTGTGATGTGATGTGTGTGTGTGTGTGTGTGTGTGTGTGTGTGTGTGTGTGTGTGTGTGTGTGTGTGTGTGTGAGGGTGTGTGGAATGTCTGCGTGTGAGTAATGCATTTCTTGACTGTTAGTGTAATCTCGGAGTTGGTATATATAAGTAGGGGTGTGTGGGGGGGTGCAGGGGGGGGCATTGTCCCCTGCATAGATGTAGTGTAGGATTGTGTAGTTTGTGTGTTGTGGGTTGAATGGTGTGTGTGTTGTGTGGTGTATGGTTTGTGAATGTTCGAGATTTTCGTTTTTTGTGTTTGTGTGTTTCGGGATTGTGGGCCTTTATAGTTTCGAGATACTGAAGTTCAAGCTTTCAGTATTTTGAGATTATAAAGGGGAACCATATATATATATATATATATATATATATATATATATATATATGTATATATATAAATGCGACTAATGATCAGATACTGGAATGAATACTACACAGTGAACGTTTGTTTTAAAAAGATAAATGCCATTCTTTTTTACAGTTAACTCAAATTATTTATCTGCTGGCAAAGATTTAAATACTTATTAAATATGCAGAACCAATTTATATGAATGCTTAAACCATATGATTCATAAAAAAAAAAAAAAAACTTCCTACAGACATTAAGAGCTGTAGCCAAAAAGGTCTGTTTCTGTGATTATGGAAAATCCAGTTCAGAGACACATTAGTCACAATGAGGAAAGACCTCATTATCAGCTAATCTGTATGTTTCTAAACCATACACTGTTACCACTAGTGCTAATTAGCACGTTCCTGTGGTAGTCAACTCTGGTAGTCCATGCAGCGCATTGGCACATGTACTTTCCTCACTGATTAATTTTTACCCACACAGACACACACCGATACACCAACATACCTCTTGCCTGTCCCTAAGATTACAAAATGTCCCTGACAGTGCCTCTTATTTTTTCTGCTCCTTCTAAATGATGGGTGATTACAGTCAGTGAATAATGCCAGACATTAGAGTTTAATTCTTCTTATTATTCAGACACCGATTCTAGTCCTGTAGCTCCATTAACCTTTTAACTTAATCAGAGTAATATTTAAAAAGTCTCCATGGTGTTTAGCATTTCTCCCAGAGTCTCCTCTTGGAAGGCAGTAAAAGTGTTTGAGCCTCATACTCTTGAAACAGAAAGGAGCTCATTAACAAGCCAGAGCTTTAGTTCATTGAAATAAGACAAGACATTTTAATAAAGTATCAGGTCTTGTATCATATTCTGTTTGTCTGAAGAAGATTAGATGATAATAGTGACTGGCTTTGATGTTTAGTGTCCCCATATGTATTTTGTGCTGCCAAATCTTGTCTTGTTAACTTTTAAAGTAACTAAGAGCAATAGTTAAAATTCATCCCATCTATATTATGTGTGTTTCTTGCTGAAAAATGTCCTGTTGCTCGATTCATATACTAAACCCCCACATGTAGCCACACACACACACACACACACACACACACACACACACACACACACACACACACACACACACACACACACACACACACACACACACACACACACACACACACACACACACACACACACACACACACACACACACTCACACACAAACACACACAAACACACATGACCACCTCCACCACCTCTACCTGCTGTCTGGTAAATTCCCCAGTACATACTTTTAACATGATCTCACCATTTGAAACTACTGGATGAACATGAACTTTTGCTAATTTACATGGCCTGAGAATTTTCTGAATCACTCAGCTGCATAAATGCCTTACTGCAGGCATTTCGAGGGAGATCTCATGGCTAATTAGCATAAGACACAAAGACACAAATTAGCTGATAATGCAGAGTGGTGCTAGCAGCAGAGAGACAAAAAGAGCGACTGCTTACCTTATTAAGTATATTTTCTTATGCGATTACCTCTGCGACTGTCCGCTCTCACTGAAAAGCGAGTATATCTGCTCCTTTACCTGATTTAAGCTGTTTTACTGCAATTTTTTGCTTGCACTTTAAAACATTTGTCCTGTTTGTTGAAATTTACCTGTTGAGGCTACACACTCAAGTGCGCTAGCCTGTGTTATATATTTACTGCATTTTCTGCTGTTTGTGTACTAAAAAGAAAAAATCAAAAAAATGATCCTTGTTTCCCGCCTTTCCTGACCTAGAGTAGTCCAAATACAGGCTTTGCTGTATTGTGGACTTTTGGAAAGTTCCTGTGTTGCCCATTTCCTTTCTTGGATAAAAGGAGGCTTCTTTGTTCACCAGTGGGAGTGGGGAGCTTAGAGCAACCTATCTATCCCTGGAGGAGTGTTCCCAGCACAAGAATCTGGTAGTCTATTGGCCGTTTTGGGCCAATTTCTAGCTCTTTCAAGTCCCCCTGTATAAAACCCGCTTTGGCGCGGTTTTTGCACTTGTTTCTACTCAGCAAAGCTCCTCGTGGTCCTGCAGAGTGGTGCTAGCAGCAGAGAGACAAAAAGAGCGACTGCTTACCTGATTAAGTATGTTTTCTTCTGCTATTACCTGTGCAACTCTCCGCTCTCGCTGAAAAGTGAGTATATCTGCTCCTTTACCTGATTTAAGCTGTTTTAAGCTGTTTTACTGCAATTTTTTACTTGCACTTTGAAAAGTTTGTCCTGTTTGTTGAAATTTACCTGTTGAGGCTACACACTCAAGTGCGCTAGCCTGTGTTATATATTTACTGCGTTTTCTGCTGTTCATGTACTAAAAAGAAAAAAACGAAAAAATTATCCTTGTTTCCCTCCTTTCCTGACCTAGAGTAGTCCAAATACAGGCTTTGCTGTATTCTGGACTTTTGGAAAGTTCCTGTGTTGCCCATTTCCTTTCTTGGATAAAAGGAGGCTTCTTTGTTCACCAGTGGGAGTGGGGAGCTTAGAGCAGCCTATCTATCCCTGGAGGAGTGTTCCCAGCACAAGAATCTGGTAGTCTATTGGCCATTTTGGGCCAATTTCTAGCTCTTTCAAGTTCCCCTGTATAAAACCTGCTTTGGCGCGGCTTTGCGCGATTTTGCGCATAGTGCAGGATCGGGCAGCGCCGCTTAATCAAGTTTAAACCATTCTCGGCTTCACAAAGTCGGCCCTTCACTTTTTCCCTTAGAACTGCTCTAGCTCACAAAATAAACACCTTATTCTTAATCTATAGCATGGCACTTCCTCACAAAAGCATTTCTATAAGTTAGCACTAAAAATTAAATAGCACCACAGCCTCACATACTCCCTTCGAGTACTCTATTCCCCATTGATCCTTTTTCTCAATTATAAAGGAGTTCCGTATACTATTCTAGCATGCCCAAAGGTCAGCTGTCAATTCCCTCTCCAGTCCAGTTGGTGAATCTGGGAATCTTGAGGCAATGTTACAACTGCCTCATGTACACAGACAACCCTCTCGTCCTCCCAAGTTCAAACATATGTGAGAGATGCAACCATATAGCCAAACTGGAGGCTGAGCTCTCTCAACTCAGTACTGGCGTAACCAGTCAGGAGGAGAAGGTAACCACATACAATACAATTCCAGTCTCACATAGACCTACTACATCAGCAATCCAAACACATAAACACACCTAAACATACTCGGAGGCTCTAAATAAAAATCTGCCTAAGCAACAGAGACCTCCAAAGCAGACACCCAAGCAACCACTACCCCAAAACAAAACACATGCAACACATAGTTCACAAAGCCAGTGTGCCGAACAGTCACAGCCCTTAAGGCTAAACAACACACCTGATACACTTGTAATAGGTGACTCTACTGTCAGCCACACTGATGTCCCGCTCACCAGGCTGAACAAGGAGGTCACGGTGAGCTGCCTGTCGGGCACTAGGATCCACCACATAACACAAGCACTCAGGTCACTCCAAGGCAAGTACAAATATGACTCAGTCATTGTCCATGCTGGTGTGAATGACCTGAGACATACCTCCCTGGACTACATGAAAAGAGACATAGAGGAGCTCTCTGAGCATGTAGCCCAGGCCGCTATGACCCTGACCTTGAGTAGCATCTTACCCTCATCAAGAATGATGTCACAATATAAAGACAAGATGATCAATTCCAACAATTGGCTGAATTATTGGTGTCATTCTAAGGGGATCCAGTGCCTGTCAGCCTGGGATGACATGCTCGACAAGTCACATTGGTTTACTAGGGACAGCTTGCACCTGTCACCCCTGGGCTTTCAGATATTGGAAAAGGCTTTTGCCACCCCCATAGTGCCTTTTTTAGGCAAGGCTCAAAAGACAAACCCACCTCCATAGATATCACAAAGAAAAAGAAACTAAGGGTAATGCTACTCAATGCCAGAAGTCTAAACCTCAAGATGCATGCACTCGAAACTCTCCTCAGCATGGAGAACATCGATATCTGTGCAGTTACAGAAACCTGGTTCAAGGCTCCCGAGAGCACCCCAGCACTACCAGGTTATACCTCATACCATACTTTTCGGCCCCAAAACTTGGACTGAACCACAAAAGTAGGGGGAGTATCAATATTCGTCAAAGATACCCACGCCTCCATTTTGGTGGCACAGCACGAAGCATCGGAGACTATCCATGTGCAATTAACAGTGGGTAAAACTGCCTTTCACTTTATAGCCTGCTACAGACCACCCTCCCAAACTCAGGAACCCCACTCGGCTTTCCTGAAAACACTGGAAAATATGAAGGTCTCTCCAAACACCATTATATGGGGCGATTTCAACTACTCAAACATAGACAGGGAGCACTACTCAAGCCCTAACACCTTAGCCCAAAGGTTCCTAGAATTTATAAACTCAAATTCTATGGAACAAATTGTCACCACTCCCACAAGAGGGGAAAACATACTGGACCTGATCATCACCAACATGGGGACTCTATGCTCCAGACCTGAGGTATATTCCTCACTGGTAAGATCGGACCATAAATTAATCTCACTGGATATCCACATCCCGACCCCACCCCCTGCCCAGAAAACCACAGTAAAAAACTTCTCTAAAGCAAACTTCACACTCCTCAAAACCGAGGTGGAATCCTTCAAAGCCCCCGGGTCAGTGGAAAATACGGCCCAAACAGCAGAATGCTTTATAAATGCATTCTATGGACACCTTCAGGAATGCATGGATCATGCAATCCCAAATAAAACCAAGACCCAATCCTCTAAAGGCAGGCGTCCTGTCTGGTGGACCCCAGCCGTAAATAAACTATACAATAGAAGAAGGAAGCTACTACATGATAGAGCAAAATCCCTAAAAGGGAAGGCATCTCTGATCAGTATAAGTAAAAAACTACAGTCCCTCATAAAATCATCTAAGGCCAGTTTCAAGAGAAAAATTGCACAGGACACTAAAGATAATCACAAGGCTTTCTTTAGTTATGTTAGGAACCTGGATGGTAACTCCCAGATATGCTCAGAGTTAGTCCAAAATGACAAAAAATACACTGAACCCACAGACATTGCCAACATCATGGCTGACAGGTTCAGTGCAAACTCCCCCCCCCCCACAAAAGAGCAAATATCTATCCCAGCAGAGTGCTGCCCCCCTGACATCTCAGATGCTCAGGTAAGAGCTGCCCTCTCCAAAGCAAAAAACACAGCATCAGTGGGACCAGACGGTGTTCCAGGCTGCATCCTACATGAACTCCAAGAAGAGCTGAACCCCAACATAAAGCTAATGTTCAACCTCAGCCTTACTACAGGATATGTACCCAAAGAATAGCGTACAGCAACAGTGGTCCCTCTCCACAAAGGTGGTGCATCAACGGACCCTGGTAACTCTCACCCCATAAGCCTGACTAGCTTGGTCTGCAAGGCTATGGAGAGGATCATCATGGAACTCATAAATAAAGATATTGGGGACCTACAGACACTGGATCCTACCCAATTCAGCTTTGTTAAGGGTAGATCCTGCCTCTTAAACCTGGTCAATTTCTTTGAATCAGTCACCAAGGCCATTGACGAGGGGAAGGTGGTCCACACAGCCTACATGGACCTTGCAAAAGCCTTTGATACAATACCCCACTCAGGCATCATAGATAAGCTCTCCAGCTTAAATATAAACCCCTATGACATTAGATGGGTTGCAAACTGGCTCAAGGACAGAACACACATGGTCAGAATTGCTGGAGCCATGTCAGACTCCAAACCAGTCACAAGTGGCGTCCCACAAGGCTCAGTCCTGGGACCTCTCTTGTTCAGTATATATTTCTCGGAGGTACAGGCCAACACGGGTGGACTATGGCTGACCAAGTTCACAGGTGACTGCAAACTGGGCGCCATAATCAATTCTCCAGCTGACACAAGCATCCTCCAAAAAGGTCTCATAGAGACAGACAACTGGTGCCAGAGCCATGGCCTCAAGCTCAACGCCAAAAAGTGCATAGTCATCCCCTTTGACAAAAACAAAGTGCCCACAAATTACCACATAGGTGGTAACCCATTAAGTACGGAAGAAGTAATTAGGGACCTGGGGACCCAAGTTGATAGCAATCTTTCATTTGACAATCACGTGGCCAAAGTGGTTAGAAAAACCTTCTATATAGCCCACCTTATCATAAAGGGATTCACATCTAGATCAAGGGAGGTCATCGTGCCTCTTTACTCATCCCTCATCAGGCCCATAATTGAATACAATGCCCCATTCGGGATTTACCTTACCCGACACCTGCAGCAACTAGAAAGACCCTAAAAGTACCTCACCAAGAGGATCAAAGGGCTCAAACAGATGCCATATGTTGTTCGGTTAAAGAAATTCCAGCTCTACTCAGTTGCATACCACCTACTTAGAGGCGATCTGTGCCTGATGTATAAGGCCATGTCCAACCCGGAATTGATGGACATGCTTCACCTCAGAAAATCCAAATCCCCTCAGCACAGAAATAAATAGGACATGCGGGAGGGGCAAATTCATAACCCAGAGGCTCCCTTCACTCTGGAATAGAATTCCAGTCCAAGTTAGGCAGAGTCCCTCACTGACTCTCTTCAAGAGGAATCTTGACGAGTGGATGGGAGATCGTAGGTTTACCCCGGGGATCACTTCTGTGTCACTGTTAGACAGAGGCACAGTAAACTAACCTTGAAAAAGTAAAACTCATTTAAATGGGTGGCAAAAGCCAAACACACTCTGGCTAGGCTTACAGCCTAGTATGAACCTATGAACTTATGAACCTCAAATTCCTCATTAACGTCCATGGCTGAGGAGATGGACCTGACAGCTGTCACTGGTTTCCATGGATGTCCCTGATTTTGGTTCACATTTAGCTTTCTGCCTTCCAAACCCACCTAGAACTGGTGATTTTGGAAGAAAAGTTGATAGATTGCACTTCATATATGATGACAATAATTAGAGCTGCAGACTTCTTTTACTTAAGAAAATGCATGCTTATTCACATTTCAGCAATGTCTCATGCATGCTTATTCACATTTCAGCAATGTCTCAAGTTAATCACATTAATAAAGCTTTCACCTGATTGCTGTAATTGCTTCTGGGTGTGTCCCAGATTCTGGAAGTAAGCAGCTGGTAGATACGTACTGCAGTGATCCTGCAGACTGAATAGGATCACTATTGTGGGCCTGTCTCTGAATCTGTGATCCTGCAGACTGCAAAGGATCACTATAGTGGGCCTGTCTCTGAATCTGGAAGGGCTGCTGCAGCCCATTTATGGTTGACTGTTGGTGGCATCACATTCTGAATCTGGCCCAAAGTATTTAAATTGAAAGAAAAGTGATTTTTGTATAGCAGTACAGACATCTTTTTAAAAATGATGTCTAACATAAGGTCCTTTAAATACAATGAACAGAGAAATCCATGTGTTGGAAGGATAAAAGGCAGTAGAGAATGAGCACTGATTTAAAAAACGAAGAAGGAAGATGGTCGGTGCATAGAAAATGCTTTCATTATCTATGTGGGTGGCCTGAATAGTGCTGATAACAAATACAATTGCAAAATGGTGGGTAATATTGGGAATACTAATGTATCTGATGTTATAGTACACAACTGAATATTTTTTATTGAGAGAATAGGCTTATAATGTATTGGTAATAATTTTCTGGACGAAGGAATAATTTAACTGATGCTTAATGACACAGACAGCAAAATATAAAAATAACTGCACTATTTTGTCAGAAATTTGTTTGTTTCTTTAGTACTTTGTTTATTTATAGTATGTTTTATCTGGATAGTCAATGACAGTTTCTATGCATTACCATGTGGAAATATTGTATTTTTTTTTTATTTTTTTAAGTTTATATATATATATATATATATATATATATATATATATATATATATGTATGTGTGTGTGTGTGTGTGTGTGTGTGTGTGTTAAATAAAAGTCATTCATTCTGATGAAGTCTTTTTAAAGATGAAAGCACTAAATAGTGGATATTTTAAAAATTCTGTTTGGAGGAGTGTTTTTTTTTTTGATGAACAGTCGTTGGAGGCATTCTTTTGGGTTAATCCCTGTAGTCCTCGGTAGTGAAACCTCAGAGTTAGTATATTTACAGAAGGGCACATGGGAATGCAGTGGCAGAAGCTCTACACAAATAATCCTCTTTTATTATAGTCAGGAATACTGGTTTACAGTTTTCAAAACAATTAAATTCTAGTTTCCTGAAATAAAATCTGGGAATTATACCTATGATTTTTAAGTATAATTTCCAGCCTTTCCCAATAATGCATTTATCTGCATGTGTATGTCTGTGCGCACGCGTGTGTGTGTGTGTGTGTGTGTGTGTGTGTGTGTGTGTGTGTGTGTGTGTGTGTGTGTGTGTGTGTGTGTGTGTGTGTGTGTGTGTGTGTGTGTGTGTGTGTATGTATGTGTGTATATGTGTATATATATCTATATCTATCTATCTATATATATATATATATATATATATATATATATATATATATATATATATATATATATATATATATATATATATATATATATATATATATATATATATATATATATTTGGCTTCCAGAAAAGCAACTACTAGAAAATTGAAATAAATAGGCAACTGCTGTTAAAGTACTGGATACTGTAAAGGAGATAACAGAACATGAGGTGGGCTCTTTAGAAAAGAGAAGGAGCAAACTACAAAGAAATACATTGGGTTTTTAGGAACAGTACATGCAGAATAATGTTCAGCAGGAGGAGTAAGGTTTAATGGAAGGTGGGAAATGAGAAATGTATGTAATGTTGGAGTGAATGAAATTTGTTAACAAGGAGACATTTATGTATACAGCTTGAAAACAGTATCTGTAGCTATATGACTGAATGGGACTTAAGTAATAGGCAAGGTATCAGCGGACTCCTTAACACGGGATCTGATGTTGTTTTTTGACATTCTCAACAACATGGACAGAAGTTCTGAAGTTCTATATGCTGTTCCTTATACTATGCCAATAAAACCTTGCTAAAACTTTGTTTCTACCCTTAAATGATGACAATGTGCCTGTTTCATCTCAAGTGTTCTAAAAGATTTTGGAACTGACGTTTGGTGCGATATTTCTTCTTGGTCTTAATTTACCCTGTACAGCAAGTCATTCTTTGATTTAAAGTAGAGGTTTGGGAGGGGCCGATTGGCTAGTCTGCTAATCTGTTTTGCTTATATTCTGGCTAAGTATTTTATGGTCCTACTTAGTGCATTTATCTGCATGTGTATTTCTGTGTACGCATGCGCACGATTGTGTGTGTGTGTGTGTGTGTGTGTGTGTGTGTGTGTGTGTGTGTGTGTGTGTGTGTGTATATATATATATATATACACACAATGTTTTTGAATGGAAAATTAAAGCAGATTCTTTGCCCTCAGTATTCAATACAGTAAGGTGATACGTGATAGTGTTATAAATTGTAAGTATAATAACAAACAGGCTATAATAAATGAGCAGTCCAACCTAAAATGCGAAACTCCATGAAAGTACCATGAAATTTCAATACTAATACAGTCTAAATTTGAGATATTTTCTCATAAAAATGCAAAGTCACTGTCCCTGATTATGATTTTTAATCTAAATGCATTTGACTTCATTAATTTTCCTCCATCACTGATGCGTAATTATGCTGTATGCATTTGTTTTTTTATGGACGCATTTATAGTTATCATTCTGCCCAAATATAGTTCAGTTTATTTATTTTATTTGTATTTATTTATTTGCTAACTGTGTAAGCCCACAGGACACAATTATCCATCTTCTATGGCTGTCTGTTCAAGTGACTTGCTCAAAATAATACATTAGACAAAAGAAGGCTTAGGGAGTCTCTGGGCTACAGCAAACAGCTCTTTACGAGCTGACAGACTTAATCATGCGTTTTACTGACAGATTAAAACTTGAAGGTTGTGCGTCAGAGCTGGTAACTCTGCACGTAAAAATCTACTGTTAATCATTAGTTGACCGGAGTTCCTCTGTGGTGACCCCTAACCGGGAAAAGCTGAAAGAGACAACAACAACAACAACTGTGTAGAAAAACACTGAGGCATATATAAATGCTTTAATCTATAATTGGCACTTTTGGAATGTCAAGCATTGCTTTGCATTCGGTGACTTGTTTTCCTTATAGTTTTGATATTTTGATTGTAACAGTTTTCACAAATGTTAGCTCAATCTACTATCTGATTAATTTGCAAATATTATTAAAGTATAAGGTCTGAAATGAAGCAGAGCACCACTTTATAAATCCTGGAGTTATATGACAGCTAACTTTAGTTAATTTTAATGTCATACATGCATGTATACCATTATTTTCATATTTTTTTTTGTGACTGAGGAGTCTATCACATATTTGTAACTAGTCAGTATTTTGAAGTTAACGTCAACAGAGTTATCTGTTGTATACCCAGTGTTTGAACATGTACCTCAGTAGGAATTCAGTGAACTCCTCTAACTGGTTCCATGTATTCTACTGTTGTTAATAAATAAGTGAATATATTATTTTTTCTCATGGCTGAAGAAAAATGGATTTCTTGCGGTCCTTTGTAAGGCTAAAATCTGTAGTAATACACAGTATCCTCTATATTCCATGCTGGAGGTCTTTGAGGACTAGGCCAGTGTGGCAGTTTGCTTTTGTTTATGTTGCCAAACTGCACCCTTGCTATGTCCCTCATGGAAAGGCCAAGGGGGACTATAATGCACTGAGATAAAAAAAAATGACAGTGTATGGTCAGAAGTGAAAAAAGAAAGAAGAAAAATATATCTTTATTTACTAAAGCAGGATAGTAAACAGGACAGGAAGAAATGGAAACACATGATCCGCTGTGGCGACCCCTAATGGGAACAGCCAAAAGATGATGACTAAAACAGGATAGTACTGCTTTATCACACTTGCGTGTGAATACTTTTAGCTGTCATGCAGCGTATAATAAAACAAAACTACATAAACCACTTGACCATATAACATAACAAAACAACACTAAATACAGTAACTTTTATGTTTGAACAAATTGTTTCACATTTATGACATTTAACCTGTTAGTTTTACCATGTTTAGTATTGATATAGTAAATCATTCATTTATTTATTCGTTCATTTTTCAGTTACCTTCATTATTCTTCAGGGTTTAGAAAGCACAAGCCTATGCCAGCCCCCTATGGGTACAAGGCAAAGAAGCTAATCTTGGATTGAGCAACTACCCATGGCAGGACAAATACAACTCACATTCAACATGCACTCCTGCAGACAGTTTGGAGGTTTGCCAGTTTACTTAGAGCATGTTTTTATGATGCGAGAGGAAACCAAAGCCAAATGGAAACAGGAGATTGTGCAGATTTGCACAGAAGTCACCATAGACAAGAACCATAGGAAAGCCAAGCATTGTGTGCCAACAGTGGTAACTGCTGCACCATTGTGCCCCCATTTCTATTGTCATGTTTCAGAAAAGAAGCCCAGATTTACAGGTCTAACTCCCTTATTTCCCATTAGTATGTTAATCGTTTGCAGTACTTAATTTCTAAACTGATGTTAATTGTTTATACAGCTGTAGGAGGCAAAGAGTAACCTTTCACTTTTTATTCCTTCTAGTTCTGCCAAAGGAGCAAGAACTGCTGGCAAAGGTAAAGTGGGTGGTCGCTGGAAGTAACAAATGGACAAATGTCTCAAATCAGATGAACACGGCCAGAGACTTGTCTGCATCACTATTAATTGTAGATATTCTATGAATGCCTGTATTTTGATTCTACACCTTATTTATTTACCGTTTGGACGTTTGTCATTATTGTTTGGATCTAACAAAATGTCATTATGGCAGCCATAAACCTGTATTACTGCAGATTAGCATCATTAAATTGCTGATAGCAATTAGTAAAAGTAATTAAATCCAACCATCTAAATAATACCCCTGCTTTAAATAAATGACTGTTTTAGTCTCCCTACAGCAGAGAAAAAATAGAATGTTGCTTTCTTACACATTGAGATCTAATAAATGCATCTTCTGTTAATGAAAATAAAAGTTTATTAAAAATGGTATTGTATCTTTTTTCATCTTTTTAAGTAATTATCAATTGGAGTTTTTCATTTCAAGACAACGTCATATTACTGACTCTAAAAAAATGTCAATATATTTAATAAAGGAATAATAATTAACCATGGAATTTAATCACACACAATTATGTTTTATAAAAATATTGCTTATTAACATCAATGTTTCTTTGTTGTATTCTCTTAGTAGACATGTTCATGCAACAGGCAAACTGGAGTCAAAGGAAAGCCTGAGGAAGGGTGACATGCTAGAAAGTGGCCTCAGTCCTAGTGCTGTGGTAGGAATCTGGGTAATATTCTGTTTATGGCTGCTGTTTGTAAGAGCAGACATAGACCTTCATGAGGACATTAGGCTTACCCCCTCCTTCCAGGCAGGGCAGAAACCATCATTTTATGTGGCACTGGGATGACAAGCCCTGTAGTATCCAATGTTTTTTCACAGCATTTGGGGGCACTCACCTCTTACCCATCTACTTAACACAGAAAAACGTGCTGACATCTTTTATTCAGAAGCTAAGAAAATGGTCTTTTTCTTCTCATCTTTACTGTGGGAAAATTGGCCTATTCCCTAAGCAAACATATTTATGTTTAGACAGTAAATAAATGGTATGTTCTATGTACCACAGACAGTGCTGTAGTCTTCAGACTTTTCTCATTAACTGTGAGTCATGCAATATTAGAATTCATTGGGGCTTAACCTTGTCCTTGTGGTTCAGTGGACAGCTTTACATCATAACTTCACCATTGTTTACATTTTTCCAGATATGAGATCTCATTTCATTAGTTGTACCAGTAACAATGCAATTTTGCATTCATCACAGAAAACAGTCATATTTGAGACGAGCTGAAACCATTGGCTACTTCATGAGATTGAGTGTTACAATGAACATGTTTTGGAAAGCAGAAAGGGTAACATCTCTTAGGATTTCTTTTTTTTTTTTAAAACAGGTTTATTGTTTTAACATATAAGAGAAATATCATAACAATTTTATACAAGTAATTAAAATAGGTATTATTATAATATTCAACAAAACAACTAAAGTATTTACAAAGACATCCACTACAATCAGATCAATTAATTAAACTAAAATACCATGCTATTGAAATTAAAATTTTTTTAACAAATTTTGTAAATTATCCCATACAATATAATAAGATGTTTTTCTATTTGTTCTTGTCCTAATTGTGTTTATTTCCATATGGCACACTATATTCATAACATTTTTAAATTCATTGAACGAAGGAGGTGTATCTGAAATCCAATTTCTAGTTATTATTTTCCTAGCCACTGCTAAAATAGACCATAACAAGGGAAGCTTAACCTTTTTAACACATTGAGGTACAGGTGTGTTGAATAATATAAGAGATTTAGAAATAATGAAATTATCTGTAAAAGAGCCTGCAAAAATTCATTAATTGACTTCCAGTATTCTTTCAATTTTATACAGTCATAAAACATATGAGCCCAGTCAGCATTAATTTCTACATTACATCTCTTACATAAATTATCTTTATTATTTATTTTATTCATCATCAAAGGTGTATAAAAAGATATATGTAAAAATTTCCATGTATAAAGTCTCCAGACAATGGAAGACGTAGTTCTATAAGCAGATTCCAATATATATTGTTTATCTTGTTAATTTGGTGGGTCCCCATTAATAGAAGTGAAATAATTCCAGTATGAATCTGCACTGTAAAAAGTTTCTTGTCTGATAATTTTATGTATGTATGAAAGTTTACCTTTATCAGAAACTTTATGTTGTAAATTTAATATCAAGTAATCAATCAGTGTTGGAATAGATTCTTTAACTGTTATAGACATTAGATCTATTTTATTAATGAGATGTTGTCTAAAGGTCTGAACCTCTAACCAGCAAGTTTCTCTTAGATCAAATTCTTGTTTTAAGAAATCTAGATTTTTAACTTTATTATCAGATATCAACTGATACCAGTACTTTAGATCATTATCTATAGCTAAATGAGTTCCTTCAGAAGTAGATGACAAAAGCATGCCCTGAGTATACATTATAGGGAATACAATAAAATTCCATTCCCTATACTTAGGGTGCATGAATATAAAGTTACGATAACTAATAATAATATTTAATGGGTAACAAACCATATGTTTAGGTGTAATAGGTGAAGTACAAAATTCCTTTAGTAACCATAACATGGAGTTATCTACAATCATATTTTTATGTGTTAAGGAGATTTTCATGAAGTGCATACTAATTAGCTCCCAATAATCTTTCCATTTTGTGACATATGATTGATCTATTAATAAAGTAATAACTTTTACAATAGAAGAGATAGTATATAAATTAAAGTCTGGAAAAGAAATACCCCCTTGAGACCAGCTATTAGTATGTTTCTTTAATGCAATCCTAGGTCTATTAGGTGCCCATAGGAAATTTAACATTAGTGTATTCAGTTTCTTGATAATTATTTTTGTAGGTGGAAGTATTATTGATTGCATTAAGTATAAAATCTTGGGGAATATTATCATTTTAATAATTGTAAGTCTCTCCTCCATAGTAGAAAACATATTATTCCAGGTATTAAAAAAGATTTTGTATATTAAGAAAACAGGTATTATAATTATTATATATAATAGATTTAATATCTTTAGATAGTATTATACCTAAATAAGTTATCTGACCTGAACTGGGTACATATTTAGTAAAATCACTAATGAGAATATTTTTTCGTGTATATATAGGTAGTATTTTAGTTTTTCTTCATTGAATATTAAACCAGAAATACTTTTAAAATTCATCATGTTATCAAATAGAGACTGCATAGAAGAATTAGATCCTGCTGATGTAATTAGAACGTCATCTGCAAAAAGTTGAATTTTTGATGTTGTATTTTCATCTATTTCAAAACCCTCTATGTCAGTACTGTTTCTGATCAAATTAGCCCAAGACTCCATTACTAAAGTGAATAATAGTGGAGAAAGTGGACATCCTTGTTTTGTACCTTTAAGAATGGGTATTTTTTGTGAAACATATGTTCCTACCTTAATATAAGCCAACGTTCCTTTGTATAAATGCTCAATTAGATTTACAAATGCATCTGAGAAGTTTGTGCACTTCATTAAGGTAAACAAATAGTCCCAACTTACTGAATCAAATGCTGAACTTATATCAAGACTAATAAGTGTTAAATCTTTCTTTTTCCTATTTGCAAAATCTATTAATGTTAAAGTTCTTCTTATATTATCAAAAGTATTTCTATTTACAATGAAGCCTGTCTGATCTATATCTATAATGCCGGGAATGATTGTCTTCAATCTATCAGCAAAAATACTCATAAACATTTTATAATCAACATTAAGTAATAAGATGGGCCGACATGAAGAACATCTAGTTGGATCTTTATTAGGTTTTAAAATTGGTGAAATAAATGTATATTGCCAAGATGGGGGAGGGGTTATTAACTCAGTTTGGGCCAAAATAAAAACCTTATGTATTAATGAATATGTACTTTTAGAAAGGATTTTATATATCTCTGGTATAATACCATCATTACCTGGTGCTTTGTTTGATTTAAGCTTATTTATTTGTGTAATAACTTCTGTATATGAAATACTCTTATCCAATAGTTTAATCTGTTGTTTATTAAGCTTTTTATTCATGTTTGTGGTTATATATGTGGCTTAATAAACAACAGATTAAACTATTGGATAAGAGTATTTCAAGTACAAATATGACACAGTCATTGTCCATGCTGGTGTGAACGACCTGAGATGTACCTCCCTGGACTACATGAAAAGAGACATAGAGGAGCTCTCTGATTATGTAGCCCAGGCAGGTATGACCCTAACCCTGAGCAGTATCCTTCCTTCACCAAGAATGATGCCACAATATAGAGACAAGATGATCAGCTTTAACAATTGGCTTAATGTCTGGTGTCATTCAAAGGGGATCCAGTGTCTGTCTGCCTGGGATGACATGCTTGACAAGCCACGCTGCTTCGCAAGGGATGGCTTGCACCTGTCACCCTGGGATTCCGGATATTGGCTAAGGCTCTTGCCACCCCATAGTGCCTTTTTAGGCAAGGCTCAAATTCTAAACCTACCACCCTAGAAAACAAAATGGGAAGAAACTGAGGGTAATGCTGCTCAATGCCAGAAGTCTAAATCTCAAAATGCACGCACTCGAGGCCCTTCTCAGTATGGAGAACATCGATGTCTGTGCTGTAGCTGAAACCTGGTTCAAGGCTCCTGAGAGCACCCGGCACTATTAGGTTTTACCTCATATCATGCGTTCCGCCCCAAAACCCGGACCACACCACAAAAGGAGGGGTGTGTCCATATTCATAAAGGATACTCACACCTCCAGGTTGGTGGCAACGTACAAAGCTTCGGAAACCATCCAGGTGCAACTAACCATAGGCAAAACTGCTCTACAAATTGTAGCATGCTACAGGCCACCCTCTCAAACTCAGGAACCCCACACAGCCTTCCTGAAGACACTGGAGGGTATAAATGTATCTCCAAACACCATCATATTGGGTGACTTCAACTACCCGAATATAGACTGGGAACATTACTCAAGCCCTAACTTTCTAGCCCAACGGTTCCTGGAGTTCATAAATTCAAATGCCATGGAACAGCTAGTCACTGTTCCCACGAGAGGAGAAAATATACTAGATCTCATTGTCACAAACATGGGGACAAAATGCTCCACACGAAGTATATCCCTCATTGGTGAGATCTGATCATAAACTAATCTCACTGGAAATCCACATCCCGCCCCCACCCCAAGCAAAAGACCATAGTGAAGAACTTCTAAAGCAAACTTCACACTACTCAAGACTGGTGTGGTATCCTTCAAGGCCCCTGAGCCAGAGGAAACCACAACCCAAGCTGCGGAAGCCCTTACAAATGCCTTCTATGAACACCTCCAGGACTGCATGGATCAGGCAATCCCAAATAAAACCAAGACTCTTTCCACAAAGGGCAAACGTCCAGTCTGGTGGACCCCAGCCATTAACAAACTTTACAATAAGAGGAGAAAGCTATTACATGATAGAACAAAATCCATAAAAGGGAAGTCGCCCCTGATCATTATTAGTAAAAAAATACGAGCACTCATAAAATCAACTAAGGCCAATTTTGAGATTAAATTGCCATGGATTCAAAGGACAATCATAAGGCCTTTTTCAGCTATGTTAGGAACCTGGGTGGAAACTCCCAGATATGCTCAGAATTAGTCCAAAATGATACAAAAATCACTGAACCCACAGACATTGCCAACATACTCGCAGACAGATTCACTGCAAACTTCACCCCCTCTCCCCCCTAAAGGAGAGATAACTATTCCAGCGGAGTGTAGCCTCCCAGACATCTCAAATGCGCAGGTGAAAGTTGCTCTCTCTCTAAAGCTAAAAACACAGCATCAATGGGACCGGATGGTGTCCCTGGCTGTGTGCTACACGAGCTAAATGAGGAATTAAACCCGCACATAAGGCAGCTGTTTAATCTCAGCCTTACCACAGGATACGTGCCCAAGGAGTGGCGTACGGCAACTGTGGTCCCACTCCACAAAGGCGGTGCCTCTACGGACCCTGGTAATTACCGCCCCATAAGCTTAACAAGTCTAGTCTGCAAAGCTATGGAGAGGATCATAATGGAGCTCATAAACAAAGATATAGGGACTTGCAGACATTGGACCCGACCCAGTTTGGCTTTGTCAAGGGAAGATCATGCCTTTTGAACTTGGTTGACTTCTTCGTAACAGTCACCAAGGCCATTGATGAGGGAAAGGCAGTCCATACAGCCTACCTTGACCTTGCAAAGGCTTTCAACACAATACCCCACTCGGGTATTGTAGAAAAACTTACCAGCTTAAATGTTAACCCATATGTCACAAGATGGGTTGCAAACTGGCTTAAGGACAGAACCCACAGGGTTAGAGTTGCTGGCGCTGTGTCAGACTCCAAGCCGGTCACAAGTGGTGTCCCACAGGGCTCGGTCCTTGGCCCCCTATTGTTTGGCATCTACTTCTCAGAAGTACAGGCCAACATGGGAGGACTTTGGCTGACAAAGTTTGCAGACGACTGTAAACTGGGCGCCATAGTGGAAAGTGCATCGGACACGGATATCCTTCAGAAGGGACTCACAGAAACAGATAGCTGGTGCCAGAGCCATGGCCTGAAGTTAAACGCCAAAAAATGTATAGTCATACCCTTCGGGAAAAACAAGGTAACCCCAAGCTACCATATAGGTGGCAATCCACTAAGCACAGAAGAGGTTATCAGGGACCTGGGGACCCAGGTTGACAGTGGCCTTTCTTTTGACACTCACATTGCTAAAGTGGTTAGAAAGACCTTCTACATTGCCCACCTGATCATGAAGGGATTCACATCCAGATCTAGTGAGGTCATTGTGCCGTGTACTCTTCACTTATCAGAGCAATGATCGAGTACAATGCCCCATTCGGGATGTATCTCACCCGACATCTGCAGCAATTGGAGAGACCCCAAAAGTTCCTCACCAAAAGGATAAAGGGACTCCAAAATCTGTCATATGCTGCCAGATTGAAGAAACTCCAGCTCTATTCAGTCGCATACCGCCTGCTCAGAGGTGACATGTGGCTGACATACAAGGCCATGTCCAACCCGGAATTAATGGACATGCTCCACCTCAAAAAATCCAAATCCACCAAAACCACTAGAGCAAGCGACTTAAACCTTAGCACAGCTATAAATAGGACGTGCTGGAGGGATAGATTTATCACTCAGAGACTCCCTATGCTGTGGAATAAAATCCCGGTCCATGTGAGGCAGAGCACCTCGCTGACTCTGTTCAAGAGAAATCTAGACCTGTGGATGGGAGATCATAGGTTTACCCCAGGAATCATCTCTGTGTCACTGCTGGACAGAGGCACAACAAACTAATGGGCACAGTATTTTTTCATATAAGGGGTGGCGTAAGCCACAATAATTTGGGCTAGGCTTATAAATGCCTTAGGGCAGATAGCCTAGTATAAACCTATGAACCTATGAACCTATGTTAATGTTATTATGGTTCATTTTGTGAAAGTGATTTCTAAATTCATCTAGTATTTCTGGTATACTAGAAACATTCTTCTTTTTCCTTAGAGAAAAGATTTCTTTGATATGGTTTTGTTTATTCAACCTTTTTGTTTTATTTCTAAGTCTATGTAAGTATTTGGGGCTTATTGAATAAGACAAAAACTTGTATTTCTCTAAAGTTATTTTAACTTTATGAGTTAAAATTTAGTTTGTTTATTTCTTCAATAACTTTCTTGTCCATAATATTTTCTTTATTATTATGTTTATAAGAGTCTAATTTACTTTGAATATCTAACAATTCCTTATCCCAAGATTTCCTTTTATTATTATACCATCTGATACTTTGAACATATAGATATGATTTTAAGGCATCCCAAACATAAACAATGGAGACTTCAGGAGTATTATTTATGTCTAAAAAATGTTTTACTTCTGAAAATATATATTCTTTATAGTCTTTTAGTTGAGTTAAGTATGCTGGTATCCTTTTGATCTGAACATTATGAGTATTTTTTATCATGAATTCAAAAACAATTGAATTATGATCAGATATAGGACATGAAATGATTTTGGAATTAATTAAATCTGTTACCATCTGGTTAGAAATAAAGACCCTATCTATTTTTGAATAAGTTTTGTATCTGTTAGAAAAAAGGTGTATGGTAATGATTTTGAATCTATCTGATTATTAATATCATTCAAATGATAAGAATTAGCAAAATCATTTAAATGTTTTGCATTAGATGTAATTCTTCTTTTCCCTATAGTGGTAGTATCACTTTCATGTAGTATACAATTAAAGTCACCAGCTAAAATAATATCTCCTATAGAGAATGATATGATCTTATCAAGATGATGTTTCACTGTATTAATACCAATTCCAGGTATCCAATATACATTAATTAAAGTGTAAGTCTTCCCATTAATTTGTATTGTAACCATACAAAACATTCCTTTGTCATCCTGATAAGACTTAATGGTTTTAGGATTAGGCATACTTTTATTCCATAAAATAGCCACTCCTCTTTTTTTCTGAGTGTGCTCTGAACTAACCAATACTGTATATTTGTTTGTGGCTAGTTTATCAATATCTTTTTTCAAGAGATGGGTTTCTTGCAGGAAGACTAAGTTGGCCTTATGTAAATTAATGTATCTTATTAGGCTTGCCCTTTTACATGGATTATTCAATCCATTAATGTTTAAAGAGATTCCTTTTAAAGATGTCATTTGGCATTTTTAAAACTTAAGAATCTTATGATCAAAATAACAAATAACAAGATAAGTAATGTTACATCTCCTCCTTTAGGTGTACCTTTAAATATAGCTGTATTTATTGAATCTCTTATGGGATTTCATATAGGATTCAATTTTGTTTGTAGTGACAATGAATGTACAAAATATATTGTGGATGTCAAAACTATATACAAATAACAATGAACAAGTGAAAATAATGTAAGGATTAAACCTTGCATCCAGCCTGGAGTTATACACTCCAACTTATAGTAGTATTTACCACTCAAGTTAACCCCCTACCCTAAGGAGCAGTACCTCAGCTACCACCTTATCAATTTAATACTAGTTATATTTAACTGAGGTTAACAGTTTTCAATTCAATTATCTAGCAAGACAAGACTACACATTTGGTAAAACAGCATCATATAAACTAAAATAAACCCTTTTTTTTTTAAAAAAAAAACTGTTCATACTACTATATACATCCATGTAATATAAAACACTTGTATTCAAATAGCATTCAAATAATCTTGATGTTAGAAATCAAGAGGAGAGAAAGATAAGTTCTAACATTCATTTAAATAAAAAAACGTTGGCTAATATGATTCAGACATTACATATATTAAGATGCATCTATTTTCTGTCATGTAAATGCAATTAACAGCTTCCAAAAAAAAACCTTGAATTGCTTGTATATGCGCATTTACTCAAACTCATTATTGTCAATAGAATAAAATATTGTAGTCATAGAAATTGTTATAAATCATACTGCATAGTTATGCAGATTCTCAGAAACACTTATATACATATATATATACACACACACACACACACACACACACACACACACACACACACACACACACACACACACATATATATATATATATATATACACACACACACACACACATATATATATATATATATATATATATATATACATATATATATATACACATACATACACACACACACACACACACACACACACACACACACACACACACACACACACACACACACACACACACACACACACACACACACACATATATATATATATATATATATACATACACACACACACACACACACACATATACATATATATATATATATATATATATATACACATGCATACACACACACACACACACACACACACACACACACACACACACACACACACACACACACACACACACACACACACACACACACACATATATATATATATATATATATATATATATATATATATATATATGATCTCACTGAGTTGTGTCCTTGCCGAGCACTATCTTACTTGCTGTCCCTACAATAAATCTGTCTGCTTTATACAAAATAATGCACAGCAAACACATTTTAGTAACCAGATTTTACAACCATGCTATACTACTGCTTTAAAATATATCACATGACAATTTCTTCCAGAATAGAGTTATAAAATTATTTATGCTTGTCAATCAGATGAATTAAATGAGTTATAGTAATGTATATGTTTGGAACATAAGTTTTTAACACAGATTATTAAGCTGCTGTTAAGTAGATTTTCAAAAACACTTGAATAAATGTTTCATTTTCTATGCCTTCTAAAATAAAACATTTACTTACTACAAGAAACTGTATCATTTAAACTCATTATAACTGACATATTTTATGAATTATAACATAGATAGTTAAGTAATTATATAAAATAACTCACATTTAGATGTTAAAGAGTTCATTTTCCTTCACATAGTCGCATTTGCATCATTTCTATTTCCTGGTAGAGTGACATTCCTGAATATGTGATGTGTCAGTGTGATATCTAGGTCAAAGGTGAGACTAGCTGCTTTCAGCTTCTCTGTGAGAATTCTGAGAGTTGAAGCTTTTGAAGTAGCTCATGGACACTGTGCATGAGACAGCCCACATCCCAGATTGTCTCTCTTAACATTTTGGCGGGAAACTTATTAAAGACTAGTGACAAACATTCATTTAGTAGTGTAAATGCATCTAAACATGACAAAACCTTCACAATGTATTTTACAGGTTATTACAGCCTCTATGTAAGTGAAATTAAGCCCAAAATTATTAATAAGTAATAAAACCCAATATTTTTGTCCCAACTCAATTTGTATGCAAATCTTATTATTTACTATGTCTATATGATCAAAAGCATTTCTATATATTAATAAAGAAAAGAACAAGAGAGTAGAAAGTAAAAGGGTGTAAGGCAGAAATAAAAAAAATGTAAGAGAAAGCTATAAGAAGTATATACAATGAAATATTACTTACTGTTTATATTAATAGAGTTAAAAATAAAACATATTATTTACTATTATTTAGTTCTAATTATTATTAGTTAAAGCATGACAGATTATTTACAAACAAGCATAAGCAGTATAATCAAGAAAGTATAATTAGGAATAGCATTTGAAGAACATATAAACTTTTTACAAGGAATAAATATGTTATTATTCTATTAATCATATTTTCATTACTCTTCTCTCCCTGCCCTCCCCCACCCTTTACCCACTACATAATCTAAATAGAATGTCACTGTTTAAACAAAGAAAAGAAGAAAAGGAGAAGAAAAAAAAGATAAAGAAAAAAAATGTATCAAATTACTGACCTTACTTCTCCTTTTCAGAAAGAGAAACAAGTTGAATCACAGCTTGCCATTAAATCTCCAGATATTTTGACTAGTTATGAAACAAAACATTTCTTTGCACACAGAGAATAACTTTGATTAAATCTTTTTCAAAATATTTGTGGCTTCTTGGAAATGCAGGAACTATATTTAAAAAGATTAATAATGAAATAAAATGATGAAAAAAAAAACATAGAACAAATCATTTGTTTTTTAGTCTCTTCTTCTTCTCTGAAGTCTTCCACGAAGTTTCAGTTGCCAGTCTCTTTAATGAAGGACTAGCCCATTCCATTTCTTCTATTTTATCCAAAATCTTACTTTTTTTGATAAACAGTAAAGCAGAGTCTAAGTCATCGAAAATTTTAGGACCATCAGGAAGGAAGATTTTAAGCTTGGCAGGAAACAGAAGGTATGTTTTAAACTGTGCTTTTTTAAGCTCCCTTATTAGTGGCAGAAAAACTTTTCTTTTAGCTATTACCATGGAAGAATAGTCATTGTCAAAACATACAGTTGTCTCATTAATCTTAACAGGAGCTTTAGCCCAAGCAGATTTAAGAACCATCTCTTTATCAGAAGATGATAGAAATCTAACTATAACTGATCTAGGATAGTTTTTGTTAGAGTTAGTATTAGCTATAGATCTATGTACTCTTTCGATACCAAAAGAGAATGCTTCTGGTAAGTCTAAAGTTTTAGGGAGCCATGTTGTTAAAAAAGAAGTAATATTGTTACCTTCAATATTTTCTGGCAGTCCAAAAATCCTAATGTTATTGCCTAGATCTATTTTCCAGGTCATCCAGCTTTGTTTGTAAATGTGTATTTTGTTTCAGCAGAAACTCAATGTTGATTTCCTCTTCTTGTATTCTATTTTCCATGTCATTCACAGCTTCTTCTATGCCTGTCATCTGGATCTTCTGTTGTTGCAGGTCTATATGTAACAAGTCTATTTGTTTTGTAGTTGTTTCTATGAAGGTGTCTATTTTAGTATCCATTTTATCCATCTTAGCAGTAAGTTGCTGGATTATAATTATCAGAGACTGAAGTTCTTTCTTGATGCTGGAGTCTTGAGAATTTGTCTTACTGGAACTCATTTCAGACTGATAAACTGACAGGAAAATTTCCAAAGTGATTTCTGACAGGAATATTGTTAAGATTTCCTTTCTTTTTTAGATATAGTTCAAGAACTATATAAAACAAACATATTTAGAAAGAAAATTACTTCAAAAATTAATTTTTAAGTAATTAATTCCTGTCAGTGTAATGAAATTGGTGGAGCTGAAGAAATCTGCTGCTATCCTGTGTTCATCCTTGGCCACGCCCCATCATCTCTTAGGATTTCTGATTATTTGGCTTACAGTTTGTGTACTTACACTGCTTTTTTTTCTACTCCTGTTTTATTGCAGGATTTGTTTAATGTATTTATTCTTTATTTAAAAGTCATAATTTAACACAGAACACAAACCATTTCCTTCTTTCTGGGAAGCCAAGGGAAGTAAGTTCATCTGAAATATTGAAGGAGCTTGAAAATAACAATTTTGGGTAAGGCAAGGAAAACCAGTTAAGGTTATCTTGAGAACACTACCAGAAAAGACAGTTTTGTCACTATTTTATTTTTTCCCCACCTTACATACACAGAATGATACTTTTTCTGGCCAAACCTTATTCTCTGTTCTGTGTTCCCTTTAAATGTAACCTCCCATCTGTAGCCTGTCCTGTTGTCCAGTTGCTGTTATAGTAGTGCCTTGTACAGTGGTCAATGTCATTTTGCTTCCCTCATAGCAGGACTGCAACCAGCTATGACTGGTATTCCTTACCCTGTCAGTGTTTCCACCAACAACCCATTTCCATATCATGCATAGCAGTATGTAATTACACCTTCATCTCAGTAATTGTCCTGGCTATCACCCTGTACACCTGTGTGCTCACTGCAGACCTATAGGTTTTTACTAGTAGACTTGTCTGCAGTGAGATTTCCTATATGTTAGTAGACAGTCCCTGTCTTAACATTGTCTTCACAATGGCACTGTGATTTTTAATATACAAAAACAGGTATCACAGAGCAGTAATTATGCTAATGACATGATTTGTCAAGGTTGTTACTGAATCATGGCTACAGTGTGATGTGTTATGTACTCCAGTCCATGCTGCAATGCTTGTGTCTGCCCATTCCTAGGCTGGAAAGTCATGTATAGTGAGAACACATACAAGGCCAATGGGATGTGTGGCCATGCTAGTCATTCACATCATACTAGCAAGAAGTATAGTCACGTTACTATTGCGTTGCATCACACTGCAGTTAAGCTGGACCACACTACTGTTCACTGGCATCCTGCTACTGCCAGTGTACATCACATAGTATCCAATACATGTGGCTTTACAAATTAGGCAGCCATTTTTCTCCTGACTCCGTCCTACAGCATGGAGATGGCTCTTCAGACACTGAACTTGGCAGAGGTCCTTTATGCCATAGGCAGGAATCTAAAATCGTTTTCCACCTGCTTTGTAAGGACAAGATGGAGAACCTGCTGAGGAAAATGAAGGTCCTTCTTACAAAACTGATGCTTCATAGCAGCAGCTTGCTAGAGTGCTGAAAAACACCATTGGTGATCAGTGCAGGCACAAACTTAATGACATGTGGAGGTGATAACAATTTCCTTGCAGTGAATGGAAAAAGTTAAGGGAAGGGAACAACCATAGTTTATAAGCTCTTTGTTCCCCATTAGCACTGTATAGTAGGCCTAACACATGCAGTTGCAATTGCCTTTAGTTGCTATGATGATTACTGTTTATTTTGTCTTCTAGTGTCTCAGAAGATGCAGACAAACTGATTAGTCTGTCAAATGAAAGCAGACCAGCCCTGCAGGTTGTGACGCAAGTGTAGTGCATAGCTGGAGGGAAAATATTATTTCAATAAAGTGTAGCACACATTAGCCAGCTATTGCATTCCCTTGTCTGTGTGCACTGTTTTTCTTTTGGTTTTGGTTTTTATTTTATTTTGTTTTCTTTATTTTATTTGTGTTTTTATCATCATTGTTTTGCATTTCTCCATTTATTTACTTTTTCAACTGGATTATCCACAGTGAAGGCTATATAGAGGTGGAGCCACAGCACAATGCACCGGCCATTACACCTACAACTGGTATCTCCAGTGATCCACAAGTCTGCATATCCACAGGGCAGTGAACATCACTCTGCAGAAGCTAACACAAGGGGCTTGCTTTTGGCTCCTGTGACCACCTCTCAGAATGGGGGGATGTGGAATTGAATGCCTCAACACAGAATGGTGCTGTGAAACTTCCTGAGACTTCCATCAGGAAGTGCAGCAGGTTGTAAAGGCAAAGATGACCCAGTGGCTGGATGTCTAGACTGGCAGTTTGGCATCCTTGTGCACTTGGCTGCATGCCTAGCTGGCCCCATTCATCAGACCACCAGAAGCAATACCGGCCCATGATGTTAGTCATAGGCATGACTGACATTCGTGAGAATTCCCTTCAGGACCAGTTGGACAGGTCCCCCCTCACCCCCATCCCTCATCATTGTGTGCCCCATCTTTTTTATGTTACACCCTGTTCCTTGCTTGTTCTCCACACTTTCCAACATGAATTGTCCAGCCATGAGCTAATGGGATGTAAGGCCATGTACAAGATGCATGTACAGGACATAGCTAAAAATAGTTTATATAGATCAGCTAACGTAACTATTCAACAAGATAAATAACATTAATATTTGTCAGCTTACCCATCCCACATCACCTGTAATGAGATGGCCCTTTTTCCATACCCTTTCCCTAAGCCAGCACAGGCATTGCTTTTTCCTTACCTTTGCTATCCTAGAGGCATTTGCATTACTATTGCTGAAAGAAATGCAATAGTGTTACAGTGACAATCAGTTCTGGATAAAAGGTAGTTTTTTCATGTTCTTATAAAAATGTTGAGTTGTGCTGTTCTGATTGTCTTGTAGACAGAACCTGTAGTTCAGTCATACAATGGTGCAATATATGTATCAATGGGCATTCACAATCTTCAAATGGTAGATGTCATTTGGGGCTTGGCCTTCATACTTATTTTACCCTGACTATGGAAAGTTAAACATGGAATTTCTGACAGGAATAACAAGGTTTCAGCCAGGGAGGAGCATTTTTCTGTAAAGGACTGCGATACAAAAAGTATGTAATTCTTTCAGTTCAAAATATTGGTGCTAGTGTTAGAGAAATAACTAAATGCTTCTGCATACTGATGGTTGTTTTTGTAATTCATACCAACTGAAACACTGATTTCTGGTTGAAGAAACAAATGCACCACAAGCACTTCTGTCAAGTATTAGGCACAAACAATATATCCAACATAATTTTGCATTGTTATCCTGAATTACCTGAATTAGAGAAACCAAGTCCAGGTACACATTGCCATACTATTCCAAGAATAAAAAAAATATATAGCCCAGTCAAGCAAGTTATCTGATGCATTATAGAAAAAAATATAAAATACCTGAAGGAGTTAAGCTGCTGTGGGTATTTATTTAATTTGCATTTTACTTCTGTGGTCCATTTAATTACTATTCTTAGCTTTCTTCCTCCCAGCTGCACCTTTTAAAAATACAGTGACTCATGTAAATTTATGCAGCATTAATAATGCATTTTACTTCATCAGTATGTAGGCATTCATTTATATTAAGGCAATTATGTGAAAGAAGACAGACATGTTTTATCAGGGAATCTGTTTTTAAGTGCAATATTCACTTGCTTTTAGATTTAATTTCATTCCATTAATAGAAGACCCATCTGTGTTAATGGGAGTTATAGCAAATCTGTTAACTTACTTCATATTTAGACAAAATTCTTAAGTTACTAAAATTAATACAATATAGGGCAACAATTTGAACACATCTCTAGGGCTGGTATATTAAAATTCTGTGGTTCTATCCCCAAACCTGGCATTTGTGTTATGTCCAAACTGTGGAATTTGTTGAAGTACTTTTTGAATGAGACATTAAGCAAAGTCTCAGTTGCAATTTTTATGATACATGTGGATGTTAAGAGAAAAGTACTTGCACAGAAAAAGCTGCCAGAAGAAGATGAAAATCAATTTAGTCTACCTGGATGTTGCAGCATGATCTAGTGCTTCACATTTTAATCACATCCTCGTATACCTCTTGTTCTAGTCCTCTGCTCCTGTATTATCACCTGCAAGCATTCAGTTAGGCAGTGGGTTTTAAATATCCACCATTGTCTCAGTAAAAACATCAGTTAAAGGACTTCTCCATAAAACTGAGAAAAAGACATATTTTCATCATATCTTGATCTTTTTTGAAATCGTATTCTCTGTACCTCACTTGTTGAGGCCGTTATACCCCAAAGTGGTGTGGACACAGGTTTTATATGCAAAGCAGAGCAACAAGTACTGTAAAGCAGCAATGATGACACTGTTTTCATACTCAGGAATCAGCACTCTCTTCCACTTTTACACTGTACACATATGCACATATGCACCAATCTGCAGTCGGTATTCATTTCAGAATTGCTTATTTCCTTCAATTTATTTGTCCCATTATAGTATAACATACACAGACACATATCAAATTGCAGTGGGTGTGCATTTCAGAACTGGTTATTTCCTCCATTTTACTTGTCACATGATAGCACAATTACATAAATCCTTTCTACATTTTGCTTTTTCATACTGTTTGCATCTTTAAAGGTGATTGATATAATGCATTAATTCCCTTCTGAATTTGAAGTCATAAATCCATTATGAATATCCCATCATGCAAAAAAGTTGATTGGGAACATCCCACTGAGAATCTAGGCAGAAATACATAACAAAATAATTAAGGAAGTTACATGTAGAAGCAATTAAGACAAAACAAAACAGCTTTTTCATTCAATGGTGCTTTAATTATAGTTGATGCATTAAATATGTGTTTTAAAGTTTTGTTACAAACAGCATAATATATTTATTGAATAAAATAAAATTATCTTCATCAGTTCTTTCCATGAAATAAGAACATTATTCTAGTAAAACTTTACATTTTCATTTTAGAATATTCTGCAGATGAAGGCTAGTGTAATTTATTATGCAGCTTGTAGTTTGGCAGTTCATAAGCAGAATTGAGAATTATTCATACTTTTAAGGTATCTAAGGGTTAAGGAGTTAAAAGGTTAATCTAAGCACAGTTAATCCAAAGCTGAACATCTGGATATGTCATTGTTTTAGAGGGGGGAAGCTGTCTGCAATTAGCATGAAGAGTCAACAGAGCAATAGATGCTAAACTTTGACCGTGGACCTAACCAACAAGTGTTGAAAAAGTGCCCTAAATCTCAATTATTTTAATTGGAACTTTTTATTCCAAATGTACGATGTTCAATGAATGTATACTGCACAAAGTCACAAAAAAAAATTGCCATCCTGAAAATGCATACAGACCCCTATCCTATGTCTGCTTTTTTTTCTGCTTTCCCTCCCCAAACCTTTAGATACTACCCTGGCACAAAGCAAATGTTTAAATCTCCAGTGGACTTGCACACCTATAAGTCAGCATTTCTAGATAAAGCAAGCTTTCTAAGTCTGATGATCTTTATACACCGCACAATTCTCTGATGTTTGGAAGAAAACTGTTTACTCATCAAAACCCAGTCCTGAGTAAAGTCAACAAATGTTCACAGTACAGTATAGAAGATAACCAGACAATTATAAAAGTAACTTTATAAAATCACTGTTGAATGCTAGTTATGTGCTCCACAGATCATTAGATATAGCTGCAGCACTTGAGACCCCTACATAGGTTCATAGGCTAGTACTAGGCTAACTGCTCTTGCGAGCCATTTTAAGCCTAGCCAGTTATCCCCTGTGAGATTCAAACCCTGTACCTTGTATTTGTAAGGCAAACACGTTAACCATTAGGCCACCCTCCCAAGCTCATTTTAAATATATAATTGTAACACATGAGAGTACTACATAACACAGCAAAGTTAGTGCCATGAAGCTGCAGCAGACAGAAAATGTGTAGAATCCCACTCCCTAGTAAAGAAAAGTGAAACCAACCTATTAAGAAGCACATTATCTATATAAATATGTGACGAGCAAGGGAAATGTTACAAAAATGCTTTCTAGGAGATAACTTAGTAAAACCTTTCCTTGGCAAATAATATTTTCCTGTTATGAACAAGTTTACTTGTGCTATAAAAAATGATAAATTTTACTTACCCATTACCTGTTTTTTTTTTTATGCAGCTAAGAAAATGTTTAATGTAGCTATTTCCAGGCAAGTACTCTTGCATGGTAGTCTTCACTTTAAAAAACTGCAGTGAACACAACCCCATGGTAGATAACTGAGTTCACGTATTCACATTTGGACTCATTCTCATGTCTGACACCTTGGGCACAGTATATCCTGGGGCAATTGTTACAGCTGATGTTAGTATGTATCATGAGTCAGTTGTGTAAAGATTTAGCCATTTTTACTTGGGGATTGACTGTTCTGTTAAGCATGATTTAGCCCCATACAGTACTAGTCAGTCAAAAGAGGATTAACAGTCCCTATGGAATAAGGGTCCCACTTACTACTCTGTGAATTACTATGAAGAAAGTCTTTACTGCACAAATGAGGTGATGGTTGGTGCCAAGCTGAAACCTGTGAACCTTCATATTTGAAAGAATATCAAACCAATCATCCAGTAACTACAAAATAAATATGTATGCACACTCTCACAGTAGCACTCACTCACACACACACACACACACACACACACACACACACACACACACACACACACACACACACACACACACACGCACACACACACACACACACACACACACACACACACACACACACACACACACACACACGTACACAAATATACATGTGTGCAGACACACTCATAGGTAAACTACAGGCACATATTACATTGTTGTTCACCTCATATAATGGTTCTTGTATTCTATAAATTATTTAAACAACATATTAGTACCATTAATATATTAAACAACATATTTTGGAATAAATGTTGTGTGCTGTTTCCCCACATTTTGACCACAGTAGCAGGTTTAGTTGCATTTCTTGACCCCATGGTTACTGCTGCAAGACTGTTGGCTCACCTGAAGAACAGTGACTCCTTTCCTTGCCTACTCTGTTGTCATTGAACTGTCACAATGTGCTGGTGTAACACAATGTACCGCTGTCAAAGGTAGCATGACAATTGCAATTAAATCCCATTTCCCTCTACTGCCAGCTGTAGTCACAGGTTAGGCTTCACTAATTGCATTACTGGCTGCATGGTTGCAGTATTGTTGTGTCCGTAGGCCACCCAACATAACAACTGTCAATCTTTTTTTAAATAAAGATCTAGGTGGATTCTTCAACCATCTTTAAAAGCGAAGTTGATAAAAATGACTGTAGCTCTAATTAAAAGTTCTTGTTTGCATAAAAACAAAACACTTATACAGGGATATAACCCTGAATTCCCATGCTTGGGGACAATGATGCTGTATTTACCTCAGAAAATATCCATAAATCTTGAATTTGAATTTCCTGAGTGCTGGAAGCCATAAGACTTCCATGGGATTTGGCATTTAAGGACAAAGCACTCATTCACCATAACTTGTAATCCTTCTTACATTTGCAACCCAAAATGCTGTCAATTTGTTTGCCACATGGGCTTAGAAACCTATTTAATTCTGAGAGTGCAAAGGTGCATTAAAATGTTTTAGTGTATTTTTAATCCTGCATATGTAAAGGCTGGCCAATTTTTTTTCCCTTACAAAAGAATTCACTAAAAAGGCCATTCAATGGATTGAGCTTTTGACAATTAGCATTCAACAAAGAGGTGCTCAATCAAAAGGTTTTTCGCTGAAGTGAAGTAGAACCAATTCGGCTGCAGGCACACATAGAATAGGGTATGAAATGTATAAAAAATTAAGGGATTGGCAAAAATATATATATTTTTTAAAGATTTTGAATGAATGGTAAAATGAAGGTTTTATGCATAGGGAATTATGTAGTGGAATACTTAAATTTATATGGAAGAAAGAAGATACAAGAAAATTAAAAAACTGGAGACCAATAGTATTGAATGTTAATGATCAAAAGACCTTTATGAAAATAATACAAAAGGGATTTGAAACTAAAATGGAAAATATAGAAAAATGGAAGATAGTATACATAGTATAAAGGGGAAGATAGTGGAAGATAATGTAAGATAGTATACATAGTATAAAGGGGAAGATAGTGGAAGATAATGGAAGATAGTATACATAGTATAAAGGGGAAGATAGTGGAAGATAATGTAAGATAGTATACATAGTATAAAGGGGAAGATAGTGGAAGATAATGGAAGATAGTATACATAGTATAAAGGGGAAGAGGTGTCAATAATTATCAATGATAGTTAGAGAAATTGTGGGTGATATTATGAACAGTAAAGAAGAAGCAAAAATCATGACAGTAGACCTTAATAAGGCATTTGATACAATAGGACATGAAATTTTATGGGTAATGAAAGAATATAATAGAAGTGACATTGTTAGGAAATTATGTATGTCAATGCATAGTAATAAAGTAAAAATACTTGTAAATGGCTGGTTAAGCTAAGAGATACATAAGAAGAGTGGTATAAGACAGGGATGTCAAATGAATTGTATTTATTTTGCATTAGTTATGAATGTGATGGTATGGGAAATTAATTATAAAATGAAGGAGGCAGGATATATAACACCTGAAGTGTTAAGAATTCCCATCCTGTTAACATATGCCAATGACATTATGATAACTGTAAAAAAATAAAATGTAGATAGAAGAAGTGATAATTTGCACAAATGAGTGTCTAGAGATGATAGGGATAGCTTTAAATAAAGAGAAAAGTTAAGGTTTAGGTGATGTAGTAAAGATCAGGGGAATATATTTTGAAATGAATGAAATTTCTGTGTTAGTTATAAAATTTGGGGATAAAGATGTCAATAGAATTCAGTTGGGAAAAAAACAACAGAAGAAATAAAACAAACCTGTCTTTCTGGAGAACAAATAAATTATTCAGAAAAAAAGGTTTATTTGATAAAGTAAGTACTGTTGAGAAAAAACGCATATGTATTTATGTTGCCAACAGTATTTGAAAAAGAATTATTGAAGATAATTTTCATTTATATGGGATGCTAGATTAAACCCAGCAAAAAGAGTTTTTTATGCAAATAAAGAAGGAGGTTTATGGTTAATTAACCCGATGGTATACGCTGCTTTATTATATTTGTGCAAAGTGTTAAAGTCAATAAATGAAAAAGATGAAAGATTAGAAGTAAAACTGTATAAATATAAGTATGATAAATTTTGGAGTATGATAAAAAGAAAGTATATAAATGGTGAAATAAAATGTTACTAAGAAAAAATATTTTTGTGGAAAATAAAAATTGATGATACAGAAAAAGAAAAGTATGGTATAAGAATGTAATGATAAAACTGAATGCAATGATAAAATATTACTATGTAAAACCATGTGGAAATCTAACAGATAAAAAAGTTATAAAAATGAGAAGCCAATGGTGTAATCAGAAAATAGAATGTCAAGATTTTTTCGTGGAGACTGGGAATAGATATACTGCCAGTAAAAGGAAATGTACTATATAAGAAGAAGTGATAGAATATATTTGCATTGTCATGAAGAACAAACTATGGAACATGTATTTTTGAAATGTAAAAGAGTAAAAAAAAAATATGGGGAAAACTATGCAATGAAGAGATTTCTTGAAGATATAAAATAAGTTGATAAAATAAACATGGATATGATTAAACATGGATATTATAAGAATAGGAGCAAAGAATATGTTAAAAGAATAGATAAAACGTTATTTTATGTTATTTGGGTTATATGAATGAAATAATCAATGAAATTATGTTTAATTGTAAATGGATTTAGCAACAATATTAAAATCAGATGGTGGTTATAGAAAAAGGAGTGGGGTCTAACAGGGATGAAAATTAGTAAATAATTGTAAATATCTAAATATTTTGTAAATAAGAGTTATTGTTGTATATAAATAAAGGACCCATGCTCTGTTTGATAGGTACCATGTAATCTTTTACATCCATCAGAGCTACCACAAACTCAAACAGATGGAACTTTGGTGTAATATCTAATCAAAGGATGGTACACTCAGAAGTATAGCATCTTCCTAGTACTGCAATGCAGTGCCAATAATATGAAAATCAATCCAATCAGATGGTGGGGGAACCATTAATTATCATCCCTCTCCCTACTTACGTTACCTCAGAGAAGACAGCTACTCCACTGAAGTGACTTTCCTGTGCTAAAATTAGACTATTTTCTGCAATTTGGTTGGAACACTGGATATAAACAAATTAGACTACAGAACCTGACCTGCTATCATTTTTTTCAAATTTGTAGTTATCTTGAGCAAGTAGGTAGACTTGACCACTACGTTCCTTTATTACTTTATTAGCCATGGAATAGATGTAAAAGGAATAGAAGCATATTAGAAAAGATATCTATCTATCTATCTATCTATCTATCTATCTATATATATATATGTATATATGTGTGTGTATAAACATAGTATAAATAGGTAAAAAGGTAAGATTATTCAAGATTTGGCAGTCAAAGAACAGTTGAATAAATATACCCTTTTTTTCATTTACAGAATATAGAGGAGAAAGTATGGTTATGAGAGAGCAAGTACTAAAGTAATATGGGTGAGTTGGCAATAAACGTAAAGTAAATGGTGTTACTGATAAGAAAAGCATTAAAAGGGAGTTACAGTCACTGCAACTAAAAGTGACAAGGTTTGATGGGTCTGGGGTAAACAGTAAGGATTTCTGGAGGTTTCAGAAGACACCCTGTAAAGAGAATGTAGGAAATTCTGAAAATATGGTGGTTGGATTAGTGGGGCTGCAATGATTTTAAATCTTCTGGGTCAGTGGCAGGCAGGTATTGTCTTTATTTAATACATTTGTTATCAAAGTAAACTCACTGGACCATGTCCATTTTCAAGGGTGACCCAGAAGCATTCACTGGGTATGTTACTTCCTTACACAACAGGGAAAATGGTGTGGAAGTAATGAAACCCTGTACCCTTGACTACAGGAAGTAGTTCATTAATAGCTTCAGTGCTACTTTAAATTAAGAGCAGGCTAGAGAGCTTGGAATATGAATGGGAATGTCATTCTATATTTTGGGAGAAAGGTACAGAAAGGCTTTCCATCCTGGTGTTAAGGGATGCTGAGGAATAAAGAACGTGAACACATCTGCATGAATGGACTAGTGAGAGAGAGATTGAGAGGAAGAGAGAGAGAGAGTGAGACGTTAGGGAACCAAAATGTTTTTTAGCATATGTCAATGTTCCAAACACAGGTTTTGATGTGAAATGGAAGTCACTTAACTTTAGAAATTGGGAAACAGTGATGTTCATTATCAGGAATGTGGACTGTAAACTCATATATTATATTATATTACTCATATTATGTTTTGTTAATCATTGATATGTACAAAGAAGAATAATGGAATGAAAGTGAATCTGAACTACAAAATATGTGCCTTATATCAAGGTTTGAATACAAGGGAGATAATAACACCTCAGTTGAAAGGGACTGGTATTTTCTTGGTGGAGGTACCAGGTAACATGACTCTGGTCGTAGAGAGAGAGATTCAATCATTTGTTACTCGTTTATCAAGAGAGGAAAGACATTTTTAGAAGTTGGAGCTAATAGCAGCAGTGGATGGTTCAGACTGGGTGAGAACAGTAAATTCATTTTAGCAAGTACAAAAGAGGACACACTGTCTACATACATACATACATATATACATACATACATACATACATATATACATACATACATACATACATACATATATACATACATGCATACATACATACATACATACATACATACATATATACATACATACATACATACATACATACATACATACATACATACATACATACATACATACATACATACATACATATATACATACATACATACATACATACATACATACATACATACATACATATATACATACATACATACATACATACATACATACATACATACATACATACATACATACATACATACATACATACATACATACATACATACATGCATACATACATACATACATACATACATATATACATACATACATACATACATACATATATACATACATACATACATACATACATATATACATACATACATACATACATATATACATACATACATACATACATACATACATACATACATATATACATACATACATGCATACATACATACATACATACATACATATATACATACAAATATTTCAAGCATGGGCAATAATGCCATTCCAGCTTACCAATATACCAAAACTGTTGCCCCATAATAAATGCCCAGCTGCTCTTAAAAATATCTACTAGTGCTTTAATATAGTTAGGTAGTCTATTCCATGCCTCAGCTACTCTCTCAGAGAACAAATTAGTACACTTGTCATTCCTATAACATCTTCTACATAGGTTGTCTGATGATTGTCTACTACTGAACAATCCCAGAGGTAGTTGTCTCTAAATGCCCTATATACCTGAATAAGGTCTCCTCTTAAATATCTAGATGAGATACTGTACACGTTCAGATTTTTGAGTCTTTCACAATAACTTAAATGTTTATATCCATGGATGTCCTTGGAATCGTTCCGCTGTCCTCGTTTCAGGTTACTGATGCTTGTTTTCTTATAAGGTTTCCATGTTGTTATCTTATACTCAAGTCTGAGTCTAACGTAACTAACAAACAATGACGTCATCATTTCTGATTCCCTAGATATATACATTTTTTATATAATCTATAGTTCTATAACTATCATTAACCAGGTAGTTGCTATGATTCAAAAAACTCAAGGCTGGATCTACCAACATACCCAGATCCTTAAATGAATCTACAGTTTCAATAACTGTGTACTGTATTCAATATTCACTTTTCAGTTTATGTTTCTTTCTGTGCCCAAATGGTCAATGTATTCATGTTCTTTTGTAAGCATGTCCTATTTGTTAACACATGTAATCAGTGTATCCATTTTAAAGCTATTGCATACAGACTGCAAAACACCTCAGATGAAAATTATGTGTCTGAAAGATACAAATTAACCAAGTGTGAGCACTATGGGACACCCTGACTGTAACCTTGAATTTCACCTGTCCAGTACCTGTATGATACTTGCCATGTCCTATTTGTAAGCCATACAGCTATCTATCTCATCAAGAGTGCAACGATACCTAGCTGTTCTCATTTATTTATCAGTGTTTTGCACATGCCCTTATCAAATGCTGAAGTTAAAGCCATATAAATGATATCATAGCACAGTTTTTTATTCATAGCTGTTATTATATTGTTATAGAACATCATGTTGCAGGTGGTAATAGATTTATTTTTAACATATGCATACTGATATATGGTTTCAAATCCCAACCTTTCCAGTTCTGGCAATAATTTATCCCATATAACTGTCAATATTTTTTTCCACAACATGAAAGGAAATGTATGGGTCTGAATGAATCTGGGTTTGTCCTACTCCCCTTTCCCTTAAAGACAGGTTTAACAAGTGCATGCCTCCAATTTTGAGGCATTCCCCATATTTATATGACCTAATAAATAACAGATATAATGGCACTGTAAGCTCATGCCAGAAGTGTGCTCAGGTCATTATTACTTCTTCTGTCTCCTTCCTGTGCTTGCTTTGGTTCTAGATTGAATAGTTCTTTTTCAATATAATCTAATTTGATTTCAGTATCTGAGGTTACCTGTCTGTCACTAGGACAAATTTATCACCTTCTTTGTGGAGCCAAACTGCTTTGCATAAGATTTTGTAAATATATCTATAATCTGTTTTGTCTCTGAATAAATTTTAGAATCTACACACAGTTTATCAATTTGTATGTGTTTACTCCTACTAAATCATATATATCTAGAAAATGGTTTCCTATAATGCTCAACACCTTTATATAATTTTCTTCAAAATGCTCTTGATCTTGTCTCACACTGTTTAATTTGCCTGTTCAACTTGTTTATTTCAGCTTTTAAAGTCATAGTTAGACCTCTTTTCCATTTGTTATATTTTTTGTCTCGCACCTTAATCAAGTATCTTGTTCTTATGGAAATATATCCTCGTGAAGGTGTGTGCCTAGATCCTGATGTTAAACATTTTTTTTTATTTATTTTGCTTTCAAACAATTTCTTTTACAAAATTGTCCACATTCCTTCTGCATTTTTCCACTGAATGTACCACTCCAATTAGTTTGACATATTTTTTTTCTTATAATCATGTATTAATTTTCTGTACGTTGGTATATTTTTCACTTTGGAAGAACTATCTAGCAACAAATTATCCTTTACAACCCCATGATCACAGCACATCAATTGTGGTAAAACTTGACATGAAGTAACTGTAATTCCTTTAGGAACACAGACAATGTCTAGTATGTTCCTTTCCCTGGCAGGTTTTTTATGATGTGAAGCAATTGCTTCTGAACATACGTTGTAAATAATTTCATTATTAATGTTGCTGAATCAATATTATTTAAAGTGTGTTTCTGGTAAATTTAAGTCCCCAGCACTATTATTCTTTCCTCTTATGTTTCATGCAAGAAATGTATGAATGACTCTGGGCCATCAGCACTTGACTTTAGTGGCTATACACTCCAACAATTCTTGGTGCAGGGTTGTCTTTATTGTCACACTTACACAATCTACAGTATTGGTGCTATCATTGAACATGTAATAATCACAGGTCTCATAACAATCAAATCCCTGTCATAACACCTTCTCCTGATTTTTTGTTAGAATGTATGTTACAGTATTCATAGCCTGAGAGAATGGTTTCCAGTCATTGCTCTTTAACTATGCTTCACAAACAACAACATCAATCTTGCGGGAACATACATTTTCAAATAAAAAAACACTTTATTATTAATGCTCCTAGTGTTACCAACCATCAGAGATGCATCAAATGCTGCTATCTGTGAACTGTAAATTTATGACCTTGCAAAAATCCCGCCTTCTGTTTATCAAATATTTGAAAATATCTGCTGAAAAAATTATCTTCCCTGATTTTGACAAGTGCACACCATCCTCCCTGAACTAGGGTTGCCAACAGTCCGAATTTTCCAAGACAATCCTGTTTTTCAGTCTTGTGTCCTGTGTGCTGGACAGTACCTGTCAAGGACATACAAAACCCTGTATTTGAGGTTTGGCAGAGAATCGACTGCATTTTAAATGTTATTATCGGTACGGGGCATCATTTACTTGCTGTACTGCCCATCTTACCAGTCAAGCGCTCCAGATTGTGTGGAACACTCTGCATTTATATAGCCGAGAGTCACTTTTCTGCTTTTTCACATTGAACAGAGGTGGTTCCACTTTTTGTTTTTAGATTGGCTCATATACTGCAATTACAGCCAATCGGCATTGCAGTATATGAGCAAATTTGATAACTTATAATGCAAAGCGAGGCAATGAGGACATACACAGAATTCATTCAATGGCATGCTGCCACAGTTTTTGTGCCACTGCAGTATTTACAAAAAGGGTATTATGGGAAACCATTTACTGGATAATGCAGGTGGCTTTGTTGTTGCATTTGGATTTTTTTTATTCATGATCATGCCTGCCTTCTCTACAGCACAGGGGGTTGTGGACTTGTGCAGCTGCAGTGACAAGTGACAACAATGGCACCTTTATAACAAGGTAACTACAAACTAGTAAATAAGAAAGATGAGCTATTTAATGTTAACAGTTGCTGAAAATGCCTGAAATAATTGAATATTTGATCTTTTGATGTTGTTTATATCACTTTGATTTTGTTCCACATTGATAGGATCTTAGACTGTCACACAGTAAGCATTAAGTTAGTTAGAGTTAAGATTTCTTTTTTTACACATCCATGGTAAATAATCCTGAATCATATAAATTCGTCAAAACCATACCTCTCAACTAATGTGGGAGAAATCTCATTGGAGTCAGCGATAAATCCAGAAATAATCAGAGACACTTTTAAAATATTAGTACTATTAACATGAGACATTGACTGAATAAAAATATGTGAATTATACATTTTCTGAAGTAACAGAAGTCTATAACTAATTATTGTCATTATTTATTAAGTGTAGCTAAGCACCATTTCTCCAAAAGTTAACCAGTTTTAAGAGGTATTAAAAGTGATAGAGCGAAAGTATGGGGCAAAATAAGGGGCAGTTAAGAGGTATAATCAAAATGACTTTTTATAACTATAAAGTAATGCATTTTAACTATCATGCAAGTTTCCTAGGTGAAGTTGTTGGTAAGCCGTTAGTGTTCCACATTTTTGATACTGAAGCTTGAGAGCTAGAGCTGCTTTCTTCATTTAATTAGGTAGACGTACATTTTATGACTCCTACTGCCAAAGTAGGAGTAGGGCTCCTTTGTTATTGACTTAGTAAATTCATTTAGTAGTCACATATTTGTTTATTATTTTACTTATTTATTGAAATTTGATTGCTGGGAAAGTCTGACAGGGTAGGTTGTCTTCAGACCAGTCATTTGTGAAAGTGAACACTTTAAAGGTTTAGTTGATAAAGGAGAGGATGTGAAGGGGTTGGAAAAACTGGTACATGCTTTTTTGTTTAAATAGTTAATGTCATTTAGTCATTTTCTGCTAAGTAGAAGCACTTCTGTGTTAGAGATTGCAATGTATTAATTCTTTCTGCAGATATAATTTATTTTATTTATTGACATTTGATTAACAAAAAAATCAGAACAGACTGGGTAATCCGACTGTGTGTGAACTAGTTGCTTATTGAAGAACAGAAGTGATTTTTATGGTGATTATTGCTCAGCACATTTAAGCTGATATAAGACTGTTGTGGACTATGGTTATAATTTTGAGTTAGATGCAGTTTCCTTAATATGAATAAACAGCGATGCCATTCTAGAGTGTCATACTTATTGTGTAGCAAATGTAGCTTGATAAAACAATATGTTCTAGTTGTTGTTGTGTCTTTCGGCTTTTCCCAGTTAGGGGTCGCCACAGCAGACCTCCGGTCCGCTAATGATTGGCAGTAGATTTTTACGTGCCGAGTTGCCAGCTCTGATGCACAACCTTCAATGAAGGTACGCCCATTCATGCATGTCTCCACACAGAAGATGCTTTAGCTGAGAATCGAACAGGACAACGTCTTACTGTGAGGCGACAACGCTACCGCAGCACCACCACCGCAGTAACTTTTGCAATGAATTACAGTGTAGTCAGTTATTGTACTGCAGTCTCACTGATGTCTAAGTAGAGAGGTTTGTGCTTATTTCGGGAGTGTAAATTGATGCAAAACTTGTGAATTCTGGCAGAAAGACCATTTCAGCCATGCCACACAGAAATGGTACATTTTTGCCCAGTTCAAAAATAGGATTTTCTACATTTTGACCATTTGTCACACATTGCTAGGGTTTGTATTCTACGTCGGACTCATAACAGGTTGAGACCTATACTGCCCATTCAAAATATGCTGTAAATACCAGTAATTCATATTTTGATTGGTTGTACTTCAAAGTTACACATTTTTTTTTGTTTTCCTGAATAACAACATTAAAGCTTCTGTTTCCATTTCTGCTGTTTACTGTTTTAGTCATTCATTTATTTTCATGATACTGAGCATATTTCATTGAGTGTTGTATTCTTAATGCATACAGAAGAAGGCATTGCAAGAGTGGACAGTGATTCAGGCATGATTGTGCAGCCACACCACCCAAGAAGGTAAAGGATGAGAAAGCTAAAAAGAGAATGTCATGGTTTCATCACAAAGGGCAAACTGATTTTACATGGTGTGAAGCAGCTCAGGAAACATGTTCAGTACTCACTGCATGGTTTGTAAAAAGAGCATATTGGTGGCATACTGTGGAAAAAGTGATTGCTAACTCACAGCCATTTGCAGACTCACATAAAAGCACACTCTTCCATGAAACTGACTGCCATTGACAGCTTTTTCAAGAAAGCAACATCGTAAACTGGAATTGATAAACAGGCAATGGCGGCAGAGTTGCCGAGAATCTAACACACCATGCTCCATCACATTACTTACAATGCTGCAAACTGTGGCACTAAGCTTGATCACCAGCTGTATCTGGACTCGATCATTTGCAAGAAGATGACCTATGCCACACTAAGGCAGAGACATTGGTGACTGGTGTCCTTGTGCCAAAGTCAGTCGAGTCAGTCATTAAGGACTTGACTAACAGCGCATCAAGATTTTCTGTGTTGAAAGATCCATTAAATTTGAAGAATCCCAAGATGTTTCCCATTTGTGTACAGTATTTTACTGTGAAAACTGGCTTTAACAAAAAACTTCTTGACTTTGTTGAGCTCAACGATGAACATTCTACTTCTATACTGAACATGATATTTCAGGTCATGGCTGACAATGATCTTGATATTGCATACATATCTTTGTAGTCAGACAATAAAACGAGTGGCAGTTACAGGCACAAGCAGTCAGTCTTCATAGAGCTGCTAAAAATAAATGACAAGATCATCAAAACTAATTGCAATGCACTTGTGATTCACAAAGCGCTGAAGAAGGAACAAACTGGAATGTGATGTTGAAACAACTGTGACATCCATTTATAGTCACCTCAGCATATCAGTGAACAGCAGAATGTACCTGCAGAGGTTTTTTGAATTTGTAGACTTGGAGTGCCATGAACTGTTGAGACATGAACCAACCAGATGGCTGTCCCTGGCTCCCGCTGTCAAGAAGTTATTGGAATCTTGGCTGGTGATCATTTCATATTTTATTTCTCTAGGCATTGAGTGCCCTATGAGAGTTTGTGCAAACCTGGGCACAGAAGAAAACACACATAATCATGAACTGGTGAAAATTAACATCAAGAAAGCTTACTTATGCTCTGTGCAAAATATCTGCAGTGTTGTTGAATTATCTGTTCAGAAAGTGGAACACAAAGAGTTGATGTTTGTTGAGCTGTTTCCAGTAATGCAAGACTTGAGACAAAAAATTGAATCACATAGCAGAAAAGTTCTTTGGATCCAAAACACATGCTGTTCTCGAAAATGAAGATATGCAACCATTCCAAGCGTCTATCATGGAAAATTTTTGCGCTGCTCTCGAAAATGGTTTGACGTACCTGAACAACTGGTTTAATTTCGCAGAGTCAGAAGACGGTATTCCTTTTTCACTAAGTCACTTGTCACTCAGCATACCACCAGAATTTAAACATGTAAAAACTGCTTGCACTGCCATGGGCTTATTGCAGGAAGTTGACTTGGATGCATTGTACGATGAATTCTGCACGGCTAAAGAAAGCTGGACATGCATTGTTGCTGACTCGAGTCTGCCATCACCACGTAACGGATGTCAGACGTTTTTCAATGTGGCCCATACTGCTGAAGTAGTTCCAGTTAACTTGTTTAACATTGTGTCTGCCAAGTTGCCATTTCCTGGGAGCAATGCCTTTCCGGAAAGAGTTTTCTTCTGATGAATGCCAAGTGGAGTTCGGAACAAAACAGATCCACAGTCACTTTGGTGAAAGCCGAATTGCAAATTTTCCTGAATTACAGCATGATCTGCAGTGAGTTTTATGAATTTGTTTTGCATGATGACAAGCTGCTGTTATCATTAGGTAGCAGTGAGAAATATTATTGGAGGAAGAGCATGATGACTTTGAGTGAAACCATACCAAAGAACTAGACTAAGTCTTACCTAGCGCTATTCGGCCTAGTATTATTTTTTCACCTGTGGTTCTGTTTGTGGTTCCATGCATGTGTAGCTGTTCTTGGCTGTTTTCATACTTGCTTGCATTGCTAATTTTTTTATTTTTTACTGTAGCAAACCAGTCCTCCTAGTCACTTGGAGCAATATATGGAATTGTTTTGATGTTTGCTGCTTGTACTGTTGTTTGAATTATAGGTAGTACTATAATACTAGACTAGTCTAAATGAAAATATTAAGTGGTTAATTATCCATCTCAAGTTGCTGTTAGGCCAATCTTTCCTGGATCTGTTCATTGGCCTTGGTAGAGCTTACTGTAGGCTTATTGTTTGTTGTTTCTAGAATGCCTGATATCCAATCCAGTAAGCAAAAAACATAAATAATTTGATAGAAATACAAATTTTACAGCAGTTATGTGACAGTTTTGCATACTAGAAAACTGTCTCAAAACTGCTTCAAAACATGCATTTTATAACATAAAATTACAAAATTTTCAGGAGGGTGATACCCATGGAGCCCCACCTAAAATTTTTCTTTGTGCTTTTGACACAAGGATATCTATCATCCTGGATTTTCTTTTTAAAGTGTTGGCAACCCTAGCCTAAACACATGCCCAGAATTATGGTCAGATGTTTTACACATTTCCATTTTTTTAGAATGGTGCATTTTGTTTTCATATAGGTATTTACCAAAACATTTTTTCATTCATGGTGACCCAACTCTCCATTTTATATGTGATTTGTGAAAAATATGTCCTAACACCTGTGCAACTTATAGTAAGAGAGATGTAAGTTTCCTACTAACAGTCAGATTGTCCTTATGGATGAGAACATTTGCACCAACATGAATAAATACAGACCCATACTTCCTAACATTAAGGTATTCTAAGGCCTTACTCAAATCCTGTGTATTTGTCCTGGCAAACCCTACTGTGAGAAGTGATGTCTTCATATTCAAAAGTCTTTTATTCAATGGAGTACACCTCTTCTTCTTTCAGTTAAGCTCACTGCATCAAATCATATATGTAAGAAGAAATTAGACAAATACAGGGGCTCCCATGAGTTCCAAAATGGGATCCACGTCATTAAACTCCTCAAAGCCCAAAACGCATTGAGCTTGCTTACCAAACATATGAGCCCATAGAATTATAATATCTTTCAAGGGGATATAGAGCACCATACTTCAGAAAGATAGAGATGAATAGTGGGCATAGTGTGGATTCTTGTGGAACACCTCTGGGGAGTGAAAAATGGTGTGAGAGTACAACATTTTCTAAAACCGGAGTGGCATAGTTTACCAGGTAAACCACTTGATTGTCAGGTAGTCCAGACCATGAACCTTAATTAGAAATAAGGGAGAGAGCAAAAAACATTGCTTAGGTAAACAAAGTTCCTGTAAGGTAGCATTGCTCAGTGCCTTTAGCAATCTGAATAATAAAAGTGAGTAGTGCTGTAAAGGTACTATATTTTTTCCTCATACCATGATATGATTCATATAGAAGATTGATGAATTTAAGTTAGTTGAGGAAATACATTTAATTTGTTTAATGCTACAAGTGCTGTGGTAGCATTGTCGCCTCACAGTTAGACGTTGCCCGTTCGATTCTCAGTTAGAGCGTCTTCTGTGTGGCGATATGCGTAAGTGGGCGTTCCTTCATTGAAGGTTGTGCGTTAGGCCCGGCAAGCCAGCACATAAAAATCTACTGCTAATCATTAGCAGACCGGAGTTCCGCTGTGGCGACCCCTAACCGGGAAAAGCTGAAAGACACAAACAATGCTACAAGCAGAAAGATGAGATATAGATTTGTCTCATGTTGTTTAAATACATTCCTTTCAGCTGTATAACTGCAAGTAAAGACCCTCTTATGCTACAGAGCATGCAGAATGTATAACATAATCCATTAAAACTCAAAGATAGGTGCAAAAGTATCAGCTGTCTGGAAGGGGTTGTATTTCTGGATGCTCAGAATCGAATGGACTGATTACATAGTGCACTCAGTTGTCCTTTTAGGGTGCAGGGTGGGCTGGACTTTGTGACTGAAGCAGAAGTGTAAGGGCATCGGCAATGTGGAAGCTAACACGAGTACATTCATCTCATGGTCTTACCAAATGACACAACCAGTCATCTTTTTAGGGTGCAATTCTAATGTATTCATTCTCCAAGGTGCTAAATATGAACTTGTTAAAATTTCCACAAGTTCTGCTATAACAAGGCAATGGCTCATTTGCTATCTTCTTTTTTAATGGTATAATCATACTCCTACAAACCCCCTGCAGAGTGTCACAGCAGATAGCAAATGTTTGCTTTATAATGTCATTGCCAGATAAAAAGCACTATTTCTGCAAAAAAATTATAATATTGTCAGTTTTAAACAGTTTGCAAAATATTTAAAAAAGTTATTTATCCCACATTCTTGGAACAGAATGCTGTGATGAGTGTTGCAGCCAAAACAATTCCTGAATTTGCTATAGTGTCATTTATTAAACAGGCATGCATTAAAATAATCTGTCACATAGTAAAGAAGTGCATTAAACCTTATGTTTGCAAGGTGACTGACTACATGTTAGGCATTAATCAACCACCATCCAAAAGGGTGATGTTAGAAGCTGTTTTGTCGTTAAGAGTGTCTTGCAATAAAAAGCAAGGGGTAGTGTGATTTAAAAAGACAGACGAGTAGTTATAGACTATGGTTGTTGACATGCTCTTTTAAATCATCAACATCACCATCATTATCATCCGCCTCACTTTTCCCACATTATACATAGCATCGGGGTGTCACATCAGCTGTCACTACATTTCGATTCAAACCTACTCTCCTATTCTCTTTGACAGTCGTGCCTAACTATTGCAAGTCTTCACTCACACAATCAATCCAACACATTAAACTAAAGAATCAGGACAACGTAAACCACAACCAGAAAAAAAGTTTAACAAACCAAAACATAAGTGCTTTCACGCTTACTATACACAAAAAAATAAAATCTGGCTGGAATATTACATTTCAGGCAACTGTTTTTCCTGGTCTTAATGAAACTGTCTCTTTAAAGCCTATTTTATTAAAACATGACATGATATTAATTATAGGAATTTTATTCCTTGTGTTTTTAAATGTTGATCAATTGGTTAATAATGTGACTGCTTTTGTGGTAGTATATATGATGCATATTTTTTTTGATGTCTCATGAAGAGCTTGATTGCATAAAAGTGCTTATATTTTGTTTTATTAAACTTTTTCTTGGTTATGGTCTATGTTGTCCTGATTCTTTGGTTTAATGATATTTTGTCTGCAACTGTACTTAACCAAATGCTTGGGGTTTTACTTCTTTTAAACCAATACTTGACATACTTATTTCCTCATACCATCTTCCAGTCTCTTCCAAATTTTCTTCAGCAATTCATCTTCTGCTATCCTGCACGTGTCCAAGCCACCATAATATGTTTTATTTGACTTATTCTGCAATTCAGCTACTTTGGCTTTTTCTGTGGTGTCATCATTTCTTCATCTATCCTATACTCACTTTAGGCACTTCATCTCCACAACCTCTAACTTCTTCAACTGCTCTGCCTTCATTGCTGAGGTTTCTGTACTCTGAAAAAGTAGTAGTTGCACCACTATTTCTCTCAGAATTCACTTAAGGTCTTGATCGTATCTGGTGTGACCTCATGTAAGCTTGCTGTTTTCCAAGACTTCATTTTCCTTATTGCTGTGCTTATTTCCTCTACAGTGCGCTCTTCTTCTTCTTTTTTTCATAGGCTGTGTATGAGAAAGTACAGCTTTGATGGGGTTTTCTTCATTCAGAAGCAGCTGAGCTACTGGAAGTATTCCTTCTATCTACCTTTCATGTTGTGGGGACTGGTGAGTGCAGGTTGCTGCCTTATAAACACTGTCTGATGACTATCCTCTTTATCTTTCTATCTTTACCTTACACCCTGCTATAATTTTTTTTTTGTGTGTGCCATCCGCTGAGTCGCTTTCCAGAAGTTGGAAGAGTCATACTGATACTTTGTTCTTCTCTATTTTGACCTTTCTCTTAGCTTCTTTACTTGCCAATCAGTAGTACCTTTTCATGGTTCATCTTTCCTACCTTTCAATTTCTCCTTGCACTCATTCTTTCTTTTTAAAGCTTACTGGAGTTCTGCATTCCACCAACAGATTTTTCTTATATAACTTATTTCTGTACCTGTCTTGTCCATTTATCTGCTCTGTAGTTGCACATGCCTTTTTGGGCCATGTCATTTTTCTTTGATTCCTACCTCTTTCCTCTTCCTCCTGATGTGCTAGAATGCTGAGTGTTTCCTTGGACTTTTGTGTTTCCACCCCATTCAACTTCCAGGACTTCAGCCTAGTCTTGTTGATCTTACAGACTTCTCTGACTACTGCTTGCAGATGACTGGGCTGACTGTTTTACTGAGGATGATTTTGCAATCTCTGATTCTTACCCAGTGGCCTTTCCTTTCTAGGAGGAATACTACCTGAGTTGCATGTTGTCCACTCTAGTAAGTGATCCTGTGATCATCTCTATCTTGGTGAACCATGCATTAGCAACTACTAGGCCATTTGCCAAGCAGAATTCTAGAATGGTCTGTCCTTTTATTTCTGATGCCCCACACTTGTGAACTCAGACAGTCCTCATACTCTGTCTGGTCCCCAGGTTCACCATTATCAACATCAACTCATGTTGTTGTGCTTTATCTAGTACGTCCTTCAACTGCTGCCTGAATGCACTCTTTTCTCACCAACATAATGCTGCCTTAGGCATCGGCTGAGATTTCAACTACTACCATATCCATATCTTTACACTGGAGTCTGATTGACATGATTCTGTCACTAGTTCTGATTACATCCCTTACTGAATTCAGAATACTCTCCCTTACCACAAGACTTACACCATTTCAAATCTTTTCACCCCTGAATAATAGACTATGGATCCCAAGTCAAGTGGCTTTGCTGCATTGCTGTTCCACTGTATCTCCTGAATACACAAAATGTACAGTCTCTTCCTTATGTCATCCACTTCCAAACTGTGACCTGTCAGTGAACCTTTATTCAGTGCAGCAATTCTTAGTTCATGTTTGATACTTTGGTTTTACATCTAAGTTTCACTCAACAAAGCTACCTCTGTTAACCCATGCTGGACACCTGGACAGTGGCTGGCCAGTATTCTATTGACCCAGGGATACTGGGCTTTATGGTCGACACACTCTGGTCAGCGTCAGTTCATAGATCCCTCCCATCATTAACAAATAGGTTGGAGTAGGACTGGTCTACAACCTGTTTACCACTAGCAAATTCCCTTGCCCATTTTGCTAACATTAGTCAATGTGACCAAATCACCTACAGCCAACTTTTGCAATGTCAATATACTAGTCCTGACACGTCATTCAGTCTGTGATCCATGTTCTTCTGTCTAAAGGATATTGCACAACATAGCTGACCACGGACTGGTACCGGGCCATGGATCATTTGATACTGGGCTGCCAGGCACGAAGTGAAACAAAAAGTGAATGTGTGTATGTATGTGTATGGGTGTGTTTATGTGTCTGTCTGCATGTGTGAGTGAATGAAAGCAGAATGTATGTGTGTATGAAAGAAGAAGAGACTGTGTATGTATGAGAAAGTGAGCAGTGAGATCGATCGAGCTGTTATTTTACACTCTTTTGCTGTTTAATTAGTGTAAAAGAAAAGTCAAGGAAACCAAAAGTGTGTGTTTGTTTCTGTCTGCTTGAGTGAGTGAATGCGTGCATGAAAGTGGAAGAGTCCGTGTGTGTGTGTGTGTGTGTGTGTGTGTGTGTGTGTGTGTGTGTGTGTGTGTGTGTGTGTGTGTGTGTTTATGTCTCTGTGTGAGTGCATGTGTTCAAGTCAGTGAAAGAGAAAGTAAGCAGGCTATTATTTTACACTCGCTAAGCAGTGCTTTCGCTGTTTAGTGAGTGTTAAATAAAAAAATAAAAAAATAAAATACTAATAAAGTGTGTGTGTGACAGTGCATGTGTCTATGTGAGTAAGACAGACCGATCGAGCAAAAGAGAAATGTGTGTGTGTGTGTGTGTTTGCTTCTGTCTGTGTGAGTGAATGCATGCATAAAAGCAGACAGACTGTGTGTGTGTGTGTGTGTGTGTGTGTGTGTGTGTGTGATAGACAGAGAGAGAGAGAGAGAGAATGAAGAGTTAGAGTGACCCTGGCAGCAGCAGCAGCAATGAAGTTTTGTGTACCTCTTGACCATACCACTCAACCTCTCACACAATAAGTATTGCCAGCATAACTCTCAACCTCTTTAGAGCGAGTAATCTGGACAAAGCCAAAAATAATGGGAGAACAAAGGCCCAAAAATAGGGACACTTTTAAGTACTGCTCTTACAAACTTAGAAAGTAGATCGAAATACAGGTTTTGCATTAGCATGTATTTTCTAAAGGGTATGAAGTCTGAAACTCAGCTGTCTGAAATTATTTTCTGACTTCAAATCTTAATGATCTGCCAGTGATTTGCCAGGAAAACAATAATTTTTTGAGAAACAGACCAAAAATGTGAGGCAAAATGCTGCGAAAATCTGTACAGTTGAGAGGTATGCAGTGGGTCAAATAATAGGGACAGATTTTAAATATTGCTCTTATAAACTTAAAAAATATCAATAAGATTGCCATTAGGTTTACACACCTCTTGATGATAGTAGATCAATGTTATGCTATTAAGATGTACACTTTTTTTTGGTAATTCTTGCCAATTGTATTTTTATTGTACTTCAGAGCTTTTCTCACCAGGTCTCTGCTGAAAATGGACTTCTAGTTCAGTCAGACCTCCCCGATAAACAAACAAACACATAAATAAATAAATAAATATTATGCACTTTATTATGTGCACGTGATGACTGGTCTGTGGAAAATTGTTTTACACAAAACCAGTCCTTGGTGCAAAAAAGGCTGTGCTGCTTCCAGTGATTCTATTCATGTTTTGGGTGAATTTGAGGTGGAAACACAGAGCTTGTTTTTGGGAGGTGAGAGCAACCCCTAGAGATGCTGGAAGAACATGCATATTCTGTGTGAATATTGGCCAGAAATTGTGATAGAACCCTGTACCTTGTGCTTGGGAGGCATGATCTTTTTAATATACAGAGGTTTATTAAATTTCAGCGTGGTAACTGGATAATGTACTCATACATAACATTATAGTATGCCCTTACATGTTGCAAAATGCTTCTTTACCTTGAGAACTTTGATGACATCTTCAATATTTATAAGTGCTTTGAAGAGCCAATGCATTCATCATGTGTAATGACTGTGAATACAGGACATAATGATAACTTCATAGGTTCATAGGTTCATACTAGGTATCTGCCCTAGGGCATTTATAAGCCTAGCCAGAGTGTGTTTGGCTTTCGCCACCCATTTTAAATTAATTTTGCTATGCCCTTTTTCGAGGTTAGTATACTGTAAGACAAGACTCACTTGAGATGTTCTTTCTTTCATCAGTACATGTGAAACAGCTGCTGTCACTGCAAATGCAGACTGTGACATGATGCTACTCTATTCAACATAAACAGCAGAGATGTGTGACATTTTACAAGACTTGATCCCTTATTGCTAATTTATTAAAAGCAGCACATGCTTAAGGTACTATTTCTAATTCACAAAGTTAACTAATAATATTAGTTCATACTGTGACTCTAAACTAAACTAAAGAAAGACATTTTGTGTAAACATGCTTGGAAAACAGTAGCAGACAACTGTCTGAAAACAATGTTCATGCAGACTTCTGAAGAAAAGTTAACCTTACAGCTGCACATGTACTATGCGAAGCAGAGTATATCACCATGGTGACTATCTTTAAATGATATTTGAAGTGCCTGGGTTTCTTTTGTGTCGGCGTGTTGCATTAAACTTTTCCATGTAGTTTCAGAATTGCACCAGTAAGGGGCGCACTTTTTACAAAAGGTGAATACAGTAAGATTATTGTGGAGAACTGAACACGTGAATCATATTCAAAATTACCACAAATATTTGGGAGAATGTTTACAAAAGCCACTGTGAAGTCATCAGGAGAAACCATGAGGAGAGTTACAACACTGTCTGAAGAATTTACAGGAGATGAAAGTCCTTTTCAGAAAACTGAAGAATCAGAGACTTACTGTCAAGTCTGAAATGGACACTAGAGAGAGAAATAGATTTTAAGAAAAATATCAAAAAAACAAAACAAAAGGAAGACAGAATATCAAGACCATATACCACTGCTAGAAAAAGGTTGATTCTCCCAGAAGAACACTAGGACATACATTTCATTGTTCTACCCTAAGAGGAAGTGTTCATGATATACTGCTAGAAGCAGTGTCTTCTTATTAGCTGTCATTAAGTGTTGCTTCTCCTGCTTTGCTTAGAAACCATGTTTTTATCCTATCTTTTAAAGACAACCTTACAAATAGCAGATCCATTGGCATAATAAGCTGTTGGTTGCCAGGCTCAGTGGCCACTGTGCCACTGAAGTCCTAAGCATAAAATGACTAGTTCAGCATTGATAGCTAGGTCATAATCCTAAGATAGCTCTTCCAAATGAATGTCAAGTGTAGCCTGGATAGTGTTGACACTTGTAACTAAAGGTGAGGAGGGCCAAAGCCCATTTGGTTAATTTTGTGTTGCAAACGTCCTTTTGGTACAACCATTATATGGAGGCATCATGTTTGGCAAAGTTATCGAACCGATTTATAGTACTTTGGGGTGATGAGGCCCCTTTTTATGCATTCTTTCTCTATAGCTAAATAACATCTCTCAGCATTCCTAAGTTTTATACTTATATAACAGATAGGATGCTCTTCCTAAACTATTACCTCAGTCAAGACTGTACCTATATCTACTTAAGAGGAATCTGTGTGCACTAAAACTTGCTTGGAAAACATAGTAGTACTGTTTCAGAACACAGCACATCATTTTTTTTGCACAAATGCTTGTTCTGCTTTAACTGCCTGCTAAACCTTCAAGGAGGCCTTGCCCTATATCTTTCACATATCTTTGAAAAGGGGAACATCATGGCCAGTTGTCCACCCTGTGTTAAGTTTGGTGTTAGTACTACCTTGACTAAAATGATTTGTATTTTTACTTGTGTTATAGGGCACTCCTTTATCTTCATGCACACATTATTTGAGTTTCTTCATATTTAGCCATTTTACACTTACAAACATATTGCAATCTAATGTTATCATGCTCCCTGATCATGTTTCAGGAGTCCAACCACCACTGCATCTCCTTCCACTCCATGACAGTAATACATTTAATAAGTTTAGTGGCAGCACAGTGGTAAAACATATTTTGCAGTTCCATTATTAAACATTCAGCATTGTCACATTCTATATGCATAATTTCAATATCATATTGCATAGGAATGCTTTCAAGTACAATTTGGTGGCCATCATTGCCAATTTACAGGTACGATACTGTCATTATTAATGGTACAGTATTTTGCTATGTGCCACTTTCTAGAATATTTTAAAGAACATTACCTAAATAGTAGTTGCTGTCTTGTTTACAAGCAAAAAAAAATCTTAGCTGAAGGCTTGGAGTGTGCAGTTTCCATTAAAATAGATATTCACCTAAAATAAATAGTTGCTTGGAAGACTTATAGCCATTCCGGAATGCTCATTTTCTTAAGCTGCAAATAAATGACCTTTTAAATTTATATGCACCTAATTTCCAGAAGTATAGTTTCATTATTTACATGAGGTTATAGTCAAAAGTTCAAAATATATATTAAATCTGCCATTCATTTTCTTACCAGTGCATTCATACTAAATGTCCAGTTGTGGTATTTAAGTGGCTCTGCATCAGGTGACATCCTAGATCTAGTCCTAGTCCTAACCCTAACCTAAATTCCTCTTTCCATTTCTGATACTTGTGTGCATGAGCTTTATCAAGGTCTGTATGTGGTTTTAGTGAGCCATCATGTATTTGTGATGACAGCACCCTCTCAGTTTATGGAGTGTTTTCTGTAGTTGCATATCTTTCAAAGATTACTAAGTAGGATTCCACATTGCTTTCTGTTCCACGTTTTTTTTAAAGGTATATTGTTTTTTTGGATTCCCAGCAGGGTGGATGGTTGACATAATAGATATCAGTCATCAAAGGTTGAGCGGGTATTAATCACTGGCTGTATATCTTTCTTGAAAAGCTCTAATAGAATGTATTTAAGCCTCCGTTATTTTTATTCAATGCTGAAAGGAAGGCATGTCAGGAATCTCACTCCCTCAAGAGACAATGGCCATGATATGCTGCTAGTGGGAACTGCTACTTATAAATTATCGTGGAGTGTTTTGCCTGTTTGCTTTGTCTGCCTACTTATAAACTCTCTGGTAAAGACAGCCTCAATTGGTGTATCAGTGGCAGACCCAACACTAGAAAAAGTGTATTTCTGATATAGCTATAAAATCCCAAATGAATGGACTGAAGTTGTTTTACTAACACACTTAATGTTTCTTTTCTAGATACAACTTCATTACCAGCCCATTCATCTACAAAGTATGATACCAATCTACCCACACTATTAACTTTCAGTTTCCACCCTAGGAATTTTATTCTGCTTGGTACTAAAGCTGAAGTACTGAGTCTTAACTTTCTTCATAGATCTTAATTTTAAAATCAATCAAACCAGGAGACTTTGCGTAAAAAAAAAAAACAAACAAAAAAATCCAAAAATACACATTCTGACTCAATGAATAAAGCAGGCTAATTCGAAGAAGTCTAAAAGATCTAAAACAATCACCATCAGCATACCTTGACTATGTTCAGAGAGATGGAATTAGTATAATTGATTTCTTAGACAAAGATCAAATATATTTTTATCTAGGCTATATTATCTAGTCATCTCTGTTCCAAAGGGTGTACTTAGTGTGTCATCTCACTGGACTACACCTTGTGAATACTTTATCTAGTGACAATGCTCTTTTTCAACTTGTTATAGTTTTGTAAATATTTGCACGATGTATGTGCAGGTTCACACTATATGAAGCTGAAGTTTATCTTAGTTAATAAGTCATCCTTCTGTATCAGGCTTTGTAACAACTTTATTTAATTGTAATCATGTATGTCAATGTGGATCTCTTCTTCACAGGCCTTCACTGAAAATGGGTTATTATGCCATTCGGTCTTTCCTGGTAAACAAATGGCAAATACAGATAGGACAATAACATGGTATGCTCAGCATTAAGTCAAGAATTAACTGGTCACAGCTACAAATGGGCAAGTGAAACTACTTAAGCAGTTACACTCATTAAGACACAATAAGTCATTGCATGTATGTTGTTGGAAATGTAAAGACAAAAAAAAAATGCCCGTTGTCCCAAGTTTTAGTCTGTCATTTCTTGGCCCATAAGAAAATAAGTCTGAAAGCATGTTTAATATATATATATATATATATATATATATATATATATATATATATATATATATAATATATATATATATATATATATATATATATATATATATATATATATATATATATATATATCTATATATTATATATGTATTTCTGCCAACTTGTTGAAAATGTGATCAATCGAATGCCAACTGTCTGAGCACAAGTTCTCAATCAACAGCTGATCAAAAAAAAAAAAAAAGAAAAGAAGAAACCTCTCCTGCACACCCATACACTCTGCTGATTATATATACCAAATCCATTATCAGTGGGGAGAGGGCAAATTCTCCAGTCTCCACTGTACCTCACACTTACACAGCTGTGCTGTTAGTTTTCTATGTTGGACAAATTGTCATTTGACAACTTATCAGTAACACAAATATATCTATATCTATATATCTATATCTATATCTATATCTATATCTATATCTATATCTATATCTATATCTATATCTATAGCTATAGCTACATCTATATATATTTCTAAATAACTGAGTCCCCCCATGACTGAAAACTACCCAGTCAATTTCACTCTGAATACGTTTAAGGATCAGTGACAATGGTTGGATAAGTATATTACTGGCAATTGTGTCATTCTCTTGTTTGTGAAAAAAATCATGCTTCAACTGATTTGGTAACTATGACTCCACTGCCTGAAACTTTAATTTTGTTCCAAAATATTTTATTTAGGAATGGTATATGAATGCATACTTTTGCTTGCAAAATAGGCAGTAAATGAAAATTATGCATACATTTTTAGTCACTATATATAGTGAAACTTCATATCATATGCTACATTTAGATGATGAGCAGTAAGCACATTAAACTTTAAAATAAATTGACACATTAGTATTGTGTTGCTCATTGTGGGCTAGCCTTGCTGTGTACAAACTTCTTGAATGGCATACCTGGGAATTCATGAAGAGGCTGTAACATGAGCCATACAGCTCATGGTAAAAAGGCCCTGCCCCAGCAATGCAGTACTTTACAATGTAGAGACATGTTAGCCATGATGAGGAAAGACCTTATGTTTAGCTAATTTGCATGTCTCGGAATCACAGATATTACCACGACTTGTAGATCATTGTGGTAGTTAACTACTGCTCATGTAAGCATTGGTATTCCACCTAACACTAACTTTCCCACACACAGATACACACTCAAACACATACACACATGCACACACACATACACACACACACACACACACACACACACACACACACACACACACACACACACACACACACACACACACACACTGCACACGCACACACACACACACACACACACACACACACACACCACAGTTCCTTTACCAGGCCTGTCTGCCCTATCCCTATCTAGTGTTTCCCCCACCCCAAAGTACTCATACTGATGTAAGTGCCATTATGGCCCATGATGGCACAATTGTAGTTTTTTCTGGTGGCTAGTGTCACCACCCCCGATTCCCATATTGAAGTAAGTGCTGTTATGGCACAATTACAGTTTCCCTGGTGGCTAGTATTTTCTCCACCCTAATCCTCTTAATAATTTAAGTGCTGTTATGACACTCCAGATTAGAATAATCCGTAGTGTTTAGTGGCTCTCCCACCCCGCAATCCCCATAGTGCCATAAGTGCCATTATTGCAACCTAGTTTGAGTTATCTTTAGTGTCTAGTGGCTCCCCACATCCCTGATCCCCATAGTGCTTCCATGTTCAGTAGATGAACACAGCCTTTTGGGCATGTTCAGTACCATGACGTGGTGGAGTCAGTCATGCTGATCTATGTGGCTGAGCAATTTCTCAGAGCACTCAGTGTGTAGATGCCTTCCTAAAGGCAGTTCTAGGGGAGAAATCACATGGCTAATGAACATAGTCAACTCCTCTGGACTGCCTCATTAGCAATCAACATGACCACAGTGCTGCACACCTTCATGCTAGAACAATGAACAGCACCATGTTGTGATTGTTCCTGAATCCCAAACCATTATGGCCATGTGTACATGAAGTTGTACACATTATGTGACCTTTGTGGATTCTCCCCACGATGTCCACCACTACTCCACAATAGTTAATATGCCACAGGCTTTGTGTTTATTGGGGGCTAACAGGGCAATCCATCATGTGTTCCTTATGCACTAACTGTGGCTTGTGGTTTACAGTGTTAGTGCATCACACAAGCTGTTAGCTGTTGTCTGTAGTTTGCTTCCCTCAGCCTTCATTTGCAGCCAGTGTGCATTTGTGTGTACTACACAATATTGCACAACAGAGATAGATGACAGAGATGCAGCTGGATAGGAAAGTTGGTGGACTGCCACTGGAATGGCTTAGCACTCAAGTAGATGTGACTCAATCCTCTGGCCTCTCAGTGTTGAGTAGCTGGACATATGCATTCACATGGTGTAGACTGCAGCACGTTGAGCATCAGGGAATAATAGTGGACTCACTCATATGAAAAGTATTTGCAGTGGTAAGAAATGTAATACTTTTGTTGCAGGTTATATGAAATCAACTACAGATGGTTAAAAGCAATAAAGAAACTAGAAGAACCTATTTGATTTAAAGAGTATATTACAGTAATGACAATAGCAGTTAAACTTTCAAAATGTCAGATTACCAGAAATAAAATCTGTCTGCTTAAGGAGAAACAAAATAATAAATTAACTTGATTAATAATGTCATAACATTTGCAGTTGAAACTTGATGCAGAAGTAGACATTTATAGTATTCAGCCATGGTTCTCCTAACAACAAAAAAGCCATCCTTCAGCAGACAATAATAAGAAACCAGCCAGAAAGTCATTGACAAAGCAGACGTTGTTCAATGAAGAAATGCAGTTCGGATCAAAACTTGAATAATTACAACACTGTTCTTTCATGATTTTACATTTGGGTATATCTGTTTGCTTATTTGTTAACTATGGTAAAGCACTGATCCACATGGGCCAATTTCATACTTAGTCTATGAGCACTTTCTGGTTAAGTAACTTAGTTGCATAACATTCAAATGGATGATAAAGGAATTAAACTCTGGACACTAGCAAGCAATTTGTTAACAGCTCATAGCCCTAACCCTCTGCACTGACTGCAAGACTCTTTTTTTATTTATTTAACTGACAGAAATAAATTTGAAATTAGTTGTGCAGAGTCAATATTGAGGACAGCAGTTGAATTCAGATTAGCAAAAACCAGTGGCATAGCTAGGGCGGGGCAAGAGGGGCAACATCATTGGGGCAAATTGTTGGGGACACAATCAATTGATCCTAATAGCTCCTTAATGTAATACCAGATTTTAAAAGCTGGTATTGTAGCCCGTGGTGGTGCAGTGGTTAGCGTTGTAGCCCACGGTGGTACAGCGGTTAGCGTTGTTGCATCACAGCAAGAGGTTCTCTCATTCTATTCTCGGCTGGATCGCTTTCTGTGTGGAGTCTGCATATCCTCCCCATGGTTGAGTGACATTTAAAGATAAGCAGGTAGGTGCATGCATGAATGGGTGTGCCTTCTTTGAAGGTTGGGCATCGGGCTGGCAACTCGGCACCGTAAAAATCCATTGCCAATCATTAGTGGACCAGAGTTCTGCTGTGGCGACCCCTAACTGGAAAAAGCCAAAAGACATTAGTTTAGTATTGTATTTGCGGTCAAACCTGAGTGCTACAGCACTTTGTGTGTGGTCTAAACTGTAGCAACTACTTCCTACATTGAAGCAAGCAGTTTGCTACAGTTTAAAAGTAAAAAATATCTTTTTTTTTAACTAAAACCTGAGCATTGCAGCTGCCCATGCCATTTGCTACAGTTTAAAAACAATTTTTTTTAACTAAAACATGAGTACTGTAGTGTTCTGCATGGGTAGGGTTTGAGTGCAAGATTGCTCTGAGGAAGTCCCAAGTAGAAAGGATGAAAGCACTTAACATTTGTTTTAAGAAACGTGACTATTTTTCATATATTGTTTTGGTCTCATTTAAGCCGGTGATTTATTTGTAATCCAGAATTTATTTTTCCATCTTGTGCTACCATGGATGTTTTGTTTTGGTTATTGGTTTGATGGTCACACAGTATACACATCTACATTTGAGGTTAGTAGTTGTATATAACATGGATGAAGATATTGCCTTACCTGTTGTAGATTAGGATATTTTGATTGATGCCTAACAGATAACATCCTTCTGGCATTTAAAGTCTGTACAGCTCTGCCCTTCAGAAGCCAGACAATTAAAAAATGCAACCAATACCCTCTGCAGAAAGCAGAAACTGGCATTTAAAGTATATATATATATATATATATATATATATATATATATATATATATATATATATATATATATGTATATATTTACAATCACAATTGCGAGTGAAGGTTGGTCTACCACGGGATGTCTAAGTATGGTTGGCTGAATCCCATGCAGCCGAACCTTCATTTGTGCGAGTCCTGGTTCAGCGAATGTACACTGCATTCATAAATATGAGGTTGATCTTATAACAAGAGATCGAGGTACAGTGGGGATTGGGAAATTTACTCTTTCCCCCACTGTAGTGTGATCACAGAGTAGGAATATATAATTTGCAGAGGGTGGGGTCGGTGCAGAGGGGCTTGCCCCCCTGCAAAAATCGCATCACATGATGTGCAGTGTCAGACTGCAATCTTCAGATGTTGAAAAAGGTAAAATTCACAACAGGAAGTCTGTTTGTGACATTCTGACCTTCTTGACATTCTGAGTTGAACTTCTTAGTCGATATTTAAGGTAGGAATTTATTTTTATTGTCGAATATATGATAGTAAACTATATATATTTTCCTATTCAGTTCTCGGTTGGGGTACCGTCAGTATGGAGGTTATATATCCTTGATGTCCTCCATTGTTTTCCACTCTTTCACTGTATCATCCATTTTTTTTTCTGACATCCAATAGATATACAATAGATGAACTGAAATGCCATGATGGAGTGTGTGGTACATATGAGTGAGGGTGTGTTTTCTCTAATGGGTTGAAAACCTAGCTTCCCATCCAGGACTGAGCTTTTTTGCCTTATATCCACTGAGTGCAAGGGTAGGTGCTATCTCTACTGTGATCATACATCAGATAAAGTGGATAAATTAGGAATTAATGTGTGTGTGTGTGTGTGTGTGTGTGTGTGTGTGTGTGTGTGTGTGTGTGTGTATATATACATATATATATATATATATATATATATATATATATATATATATATATATATATATGGGTCTACTGCTTTTCATCGAATACCACGTATTCGAAAAAGAGCAGTAGACCACTCAGTTATGCAAAAGTGCACTTATTCGAAAGTGCACTTTCGCGAACTCAGCTTCTATGAACGGATCGCACCACAGTGCAGGACAACAGGAAAATGTGCTATGTCCTCCACTGTGGTGCGGTAGTTACGGACCTTAGGGTTAGGTCACGGGTCATGGTAAGGGAATAGCCCTACTAGCTATCCAGAGACTTTTCGAATTTAGATTTATTCAGGCTATATTCATATTCCAGGCAATAAAGCCTGGTCCTACTGTTCTGTTTGGAATCTGTTCAAATTGTCTTAACTACGCTGGTGGATTATTGCTTCAGTCGGTGGTTTCTGACTTTTTTATTACTGGTTTCGTTCTGTTTCTAATTTACGTTTCCTACTAGCTATCCCCTTACCATGACCCACACCCTAACACTAAGGTCCGTAACTACTGCACTAAACATCAGTAGTAGCCTGTTTGCTGAAGCGGGTTTCGCAAAAGTGCACTTTCGATTAAGTGCACGTTCGCATAACCCAGGGTCTACTGTGTGATTTCAAAGAAGTGTATTTTCGAACTTATACAGTAGACCCATATATACACACAATTGGGGTTACATGCATGCCATTTCATTGAAACTGAAAAGTCATAGAGTATTTTTGTATTTTTATGCACATACTAGAAGGACAAATGATGAAATACTGCTTAATCACACAGTATAAGATATTTCACATAAACCAGACTTCTTAATATGCAATTTACTTGCTTTTCTGTTTATTTTAATGTGGGTTACTGCTTCCCATTCATTTCAGTCAGATGCGGCAGTTACTTTATTTGCAGACATTGTCAGGTGATTATAGTTTTAGGCATTATCCATATGATTTTCAGAATGGACTCTTTCTCAAGTGTTTTCTCCTTTATTTCTGAGTTAATTTTGTTTATATTTTTAAAGCAGTGCTATTATTTCAGTTTTATAGTAAGTGTCATGTTAAACTATATCAGTTTTAGAGTTCATTTGTTTTAGTTAGTTTAATCATTTAACATCATTTGGTTGAATGATATACAGTTGAAACATCACTTATTTTAAATTCCATTGGTTTGAAAATCATACTGTCAACAGTAATTAAACAGTAAGTTTCCCTGCACCTGTAACGTGTGCACTTTATACTCAAACACCAGGAGACACCCCTCCCTATCTATCTATCTATCTATCTATCTATCTATCTATCTATCTATCTATCTATCTATCTATCTATCTATCTATCTATGTCTCTGTATGTGTGTTTGTGTATTATATATATATATATATATATATATATATATATATATATATATATATATATATATGTGTGTGTGTGTGTGTGTGTGTGTGTGTGTGTGTGTGTGTGTGTGTGTGTATACTTACTAATATTCCCACACAAGGTCAATGTATAAAATGTTGACAAAATATAATCAATGCAGAAATGTCAACTGCAAACTACATGTGCCCCAAGAAAGTATCTTGGATCATGCAAACCAAAAAAAACACGGATATTACACAAACAAATAGATAGATACCAACTCTGAGATTACCCAGTAATGGGGAAAAGGACATATTTTTTAACCTACTTATTGCTGTGCTATCACACAACTCTTGACCATCTGTTCTATCAACCAAAGTATGTCGACAATACAGCAGTTGCCAATATTTAAGTTCGACTAAAATAAGTGATTTTGCACACACACACACACACACACACACACACACACACACACACACACACACACACACACACACACACACACACACACACACACACAGTAAATGCATCTGGTTGTGCCATTCTGTATGCAGTGACAGAAGGTTTGTCAGTAGTGGAGTGAAGTGATGCCTCCATTGTAGAATGGATATTAACTGGTTATTTGCTTGTATTTTTTGTAGGTTTTGTAATTTATTAGATGTGATGTATTCTCTTTTCTCTCAGGTTGTACAATGATGGAGGTAGAACATTAAAGTGTGACGGGGAGATTGGGGTGGCATGTCCCTGTACAAAAGTAATTTGTTTAGACTGCATGATGGCTGCAATCATCACTTGTTTAAAGTGTATGTTGATGTCAAAGAACACTTGCACCCCAGCCTACCAAATGAATACTCTTTTGGAAAAATGCATGTAAATTGGAGATTAGTGTACAAGTGTTCTGCAATGTGCTGTACTTTAATTTATGTCACTTGTGCATGCGTTTGGTATTTTGCAACTGTTAATTATGTTATTGATTTTCCTTTTGATGAATAAGTATGCAATCATGCAGATATGTATATATGTATAATAACTTTGAAGTTGTATTGTCTGGGAGACATGGGCAAAACTGAATGTGGTGACTAAACAAATGTTATATCATATCATGACCTCTGAATTAGCCCTGTCTGTGTCCTTTAAGATTTTGCACTGCCTTTTGTTTTTTACTGTTACACTTTATTTTCATGAGGAAGTGAATTGCATTTCTGATTGGTTGTTAGATTTCCTTGTATGCCTCTGTGCTCATTGTGCAGTGGTGAGACACAAGCACATCCACTGACAGAATGCCCTCAAACTGAATTGTGAGCCTCATTGTCACCTTAATTGCTTAATTCACCCACACAGCACTGTACTTATTGATGCTGCACAGTTTATTCACCTGAGCCTGAGTGGGTGGCTAAGTGCCCCCTCTGACTGCACTCTTCTCCATCCATACACGTAGCACCCTTCATACACTCTCATCTTACCACAAACCACCTTCACATCTAAATAGACAGTGCTAAACAGGACACTGTGGAGACAAGGTGTAAATGGAGTAATTCTCATCCATCTTCAGTCCTTTTGTACTGTGATACAACTTGTTAGGTGCTGTGTAAATGTCATACATGTCCGGTCCTTCTGCACTCTGATACAACCTATTCAGTGCTATGTAAATGTCATACATGTCCAGTCTTTCTGTACTCTGAAACAACCTGTTAAGTACTGTAGAAATCTCATACATCTTTGGTGTTTCTGTAGCCTGAAAACCTCCTAATAGATACATAGGTGACCTATTATAGTCATGTTCTATAGTTAGCCTAATACACAGCAGCTCACCATCTATGAACCTTATTCTTTGATCATCGATCTGCAGTCTCCATACTCTCACTATGCCATCAGTCTGTTAGCACTAGGTACCTTGAGGTAGTGTGCTATTTGTTCAGTGCTAAGTCAACCATTTACTACCTTCAGCTACAGTTTACATGTCAGAGGTGCAATTACCTGCATAAGATAGAAGCTAGACTATCATGTGCACACAATATTACACATGAAATTGTCATTGTCCACATCTACCCTGCGCATGCATGTCACTCACAAAAACACAACTACTCTTATTTTAATGTACTTAAAATATTGGTTTCCAAGCATGAAAGACTTCCAGCATGACAGCCTGTTCCGCTAACTCCTCAGTAGCATAACGATATCTCACACACTACACCGTTATGTCCACTTATTACAAGGATAACCCTGAGAAGACATCATACCAGCCCATCTCTGGCCTTAAGGCATCACAGGCTAGCCAAGACAGAAAGAAATGTTCTAATCAGAAGTGACTCCATAGTAAGACACACAGATACTCAATTCATAATTCATAGCAAAAGATAGGATGATGGTAAGTTATCTACTAAGAACAATAAAAAGTAGGTGACTAGGTCATCTCAAATCATTTTGCCCCAAATACACCCACAACTTGGTCATTGTTAATGTGAGTGAGAATGACTTGGGACACATGCTGCTGAGCTACATTAAGAGAGACTTTCATGGCTAGTATGTAGATAGTCTTGAGCTGCGTTCTACCTTCCCCAAGAATGATAACGCACTAGAAAAAGAGATGGTGACTTTAACAACTGGCTTAGCAACCGGTGTCATTTAAAGGGGGTCCAATGTGTGGAAGCCTGCAGGAAGTCAGCTAACAGTCTCAACTGTTTTACCAGACCATACATCTTTTGCCTCTGGGGTTTTGCATATTCACCAAGTACACCCCCATAGTGTCTTTTTTTAAGGAAAACTGAGTCAGCTTCATCTAGCAACCTAGCAAAACCAAACAGTGGCATACGAAAGGTAGTGCAGTACAATGTTAGAAGTGTCAGCAAGAAACTGCCATCACTTGAAACTCTCCACACACTAGACAATCTTGATATCTGCATTATTACCAAAACATGGTTCCTATGCTGTGACAGCACACTTATCCAACCAAGGTTCAATGCTCTCAACTCATTTAGATCTGCTACTAAGTTATCTCGTACTACCTGATGGTGAAGTGCCCGCTTTTCTCTATTACTGCATTCCTTCAAGACTTGTATGGTTAGAAAATCACCTAAAACTTCTACTAACTATAATAAAAACTTATTACATCCAGACCAACTAGTGAACACCCTCTATGACACCCACAACCATGAGGCATATCTCAACAAGCTTAATTCCATCCAAAGTAAGCCATTATATGTGATGATGTTATTTATACATGTATAAACTAGAGCACTTATACTAATAAAAGCAAATACATTCAGTGTTTCCTAGACTACACCAGTGCAAGCTCCTTAGATGAGATTGTACTCCCCCTAATACAGGCTCCAATGTCTTGGAATTTGGCATCACAAATATCTGTATTCTGCATTTACAAACTGCACATTTTCTGGTTATGGCTGACTAGCACACACTGATTTTTTACCAGGAGAAGTCAGTCCAAAGCTCCCACAAACCATACTATTTCAGAAAGTGCTCCAAGGCCAATACATCTCAACAAGATGATGACCTGTGTAGCTTTAAGAAACCCCCGTCCCCTGAGGACCGTATAGCAAAGAGCTTCTCTACTCACCTTAGCATTTACATTAATAGCTCAGTCTCCATTTGAAATAAATATGGTCCCAAGTTTTAAAACAAATCTTCTTCAAGGAATCACAAAATTAGTAAGCTGCATCACAAAAGAAAAAAAATATTCTCCCTTATGAACAAATGAACAAACTGAAAACATTAAAGTATGGGGTGGCGGGGGGGTCTATTATCATATGAGTGAATTGCACAGATTGCAAATGCTCATACTATCGAAAGTACCGGACCTCGAAGTGCTTTTTCTGAGATTGTGGTACAGTGAAGAATGGGATATTCACCCTTTCCTCACTGTAGTGCGATCTCAAAGTTGGAATATATATTTAGCGGAGGGGGGGGGGTGTGGGGGGCTGTGGAAGTTCGGGGTCCGGTACATTCAATATTAAAAGCATTTGCAATTTGTGCAATTCACTCATATGATATAGACCCATGGCTGGGGGGTGCAGTGTAATTTGTCACCCTATAAAAATCACTTGCTTAGACTATATGCTGGCAATAAACATCACTTGTTTAATGTGTATTTTGATGCTGGTTATTTGTAAACACCTGCATGTATACTGACCAGCTGCTAATTTTATAATTGCCTTGTTCTAGGAAGCAATGATTTTCTCTTCATTTTATGTTTTAATTCAATGTTTTAATTCCAGTTCTTTTTATTTGATTTGTAGACTTTAGATTTAGGTGGATGACTTCCTTTTCTGGGACTTAGATGTGCATTTTTTATGTGTATAATCTTTTTCCCAAAATAATTTTTATTAAAATTTTCAAAAATTTTTTTGTCGTAGATACCAACTTGAAAAACAGAGAAAGAACCAACAATTCATTTCCACTATGTTTTTTAAAATACGAAGTTGCATTCATTGCCTGTATTTAATTAAATATTATTGCATCTGTATGTGAGAGTGTGTGTGTGTGTGTGTGTGTGTGTGTGTGTGTGTGTGTGTGTGTGTGTGCATGCATTTATCGACTATAAAATGATTAAATGCTGATAATACACCCACACACACACACAAAAACTCATATACATGCAGACACACTATGGGAGTAAAGCCCCTGAAATCCCCATTATAGTGGCTTTGCCCCCACAGCGCCCTACTTAAACATTATAACGCTACTGTCATGCAAGCGCCAACAATTTGTTCAAGTAAGCAAACGTCATTCCTGCACACCAGTTGGCCCTTCAAATATATGATCAAAGTTGCAGCTTCACTTCATGGTTGACATTTCAGAAGTCAAACTAATGCAGAATCTTTAATTTAGTTATGAGAAAAAAATCAACTTTATGACTGTAGTGGTGAATTTCCTGTGGTCGTGACTGTGGGACTGTGTATGAAGAGGCTTTCTTGCAAATGCTTTCTAATGGTGTGTACTTTAAGGAACAGCTGTTAGGAACAAGTAATTACAAAAGTATTGCTGTATTTGTTAGGTAGGTGTACTTTTATAGTTCTTTGTTTTCTGAAAAAATGTTTCCTCATTAATGGTATGGTCTGACGAACTCTGATTGATGCTTTCAGTGTCACTGCTTGTATGCATCAGCCAAACTGTTCATGTCGGCCATATTGTTACTCAAGTGTGGTTCTGCTTTATTGTTATTCTATTCATTAAAAAAATAAAAATGAAAGAATCACTAAATTCCACTTTTATTTTTGAGTTAGGTGTCATTTTAGTACTCAAAACATTGTGAAAATCTTTTTCACTGTACTCCTAGATAAAAATAAGGTTTAATGACTTTTTGCATATTGGTTGACACCGAGTGATATTCCTAAAAACAGTGACTATGTTACTCAGAGAAGCAGGGCTGAGTTGCAGAACAAGAATATAGCTCAGAATTGCACATACTCATTGAATTGCATAAACACATGCAGTATAAACAGCTGTGAGCAGGCATTATACCAGACTGGACAACCCCAAAGCACAGGTATGGAAGCATACCAACTGAGAGGAAAACTGGACTGCCAAAAGTCCCTGGACACTGCTGTGGGAGGGGCATCATACAGAGGGTAATGCAGTTTTACAGATGTGGAGAAATTGTCTCTACATGCTAGAAGGCTTCAGATACACACAAATACATACAAACACACAAATACACACACACACACACACACACACACACACACACACACACACACACACACACACACACACACATACAAAGTACCAGTATATAACATACCACTAACCATTTTTATACTGCCCCAATAATCACTCGCACACAAATACATAAGCACATGGATACACAGACATAGACATTTGCATACCATCTCAAACACACAGACATACACAAATACCAGTATGCGCATGCTAGTAGCCACTTTTATACTGCCCCAGTAACAACACTAAGATTAGTTACATAGACACATGGCAACACAAACATACATATATGCATGCCAACTCACAAACACACACACACACACACACACACACACACACACACACACACACACACACACACACACACACACACACACACACACACATGCACACACACCTTGTATAACACTTCTCACCTGAAATGGCAATCTGATAAGGATGAAGGTGAGTCCTGCTCTCTTGCACTTTACTTCATCCTGATCAAATTATCCAATAAGAAAATGTCTGCATGCAGCCAACAGCCATGTCCACTTTCAGAATTATTGTGCTGTTTTACACTGACTTTGCATTTTCTGAATCACTGCACTATACAAGATCAAGAAAACAGACATGCTCTGAGGTGTGCATGGGTGTACCTGCCTAGGTCGTTACCACAGATTGCTGTATATACATCAGGATCTGAAAAACTGAGCAGCAAATGCACTGAAGAGTTATAAATCTTTGTGGTGTAGTGCTCAAGGCTGTTCTGAATAATAATACCCTTCTATACTATGTAAGCCCACTTGTACAGTTTTCTGCACTGTGCAACAGGACTATATGTTTATAACTGCAGCATTAAAAAAATACTTTATTCTGAAAATTATAATATACTTCATGGAGTTGAGAAGAGGGTACATCAGTACTGACTCATACCACAAGCTACTTTCTAAATTATACTCCTGGAATTTGAGTATATCCATATATCTATTTTGTTTACCAATCAGAAACATTATGTAAGTAATAGATATTTCATTGTAGCCGACACCTGTTGAAAAGTACTGTGTTTGACCTGTAGAGCTTTTCAAACAAAAGCATCTAGCAGCAAAATCACGTAGTTTACCCTGGCATATGCTAACCCTATTTATTAAATTGCTTAGTACAACACAGCTGGATCTGGTGTCTTTCATCCAGAAAGATTTATGTTTTTTGCTTGCATGCAGTTATTCCTTATTAAATAAAATTCTCCTTTGCATTACTTTGTGGACTGTTTTATATTGTTATGCATAATTTCTTTCACAGCTATAATAAAAATGATTAACTGTGTTGGTTAGATTAGTGTTCTATATTCCTCATTTCTGTTTTCAGAGTGCCCTAGAAAATGAAGCAGTGCATCCTAACAGGCAGGCCTGTTAAGAAATATCTGCAGTAGATTTATAATACTTCTACTTGAGCTCAGAGTTTTGAATTAGGCTTGGATAATACATATCTTAGAGAAGCACATATTGCAGTTTATTTATCCTGAGGGGACAAGCTATAGCTGTGTGCCTCAGTGAAATATAACCTAAGGCACTTTATGTAGCAATAAAGTTGGTCCCTAACAGACTAATTTTGCTACCTGTTCTGTAAAGCCTTTTAGAATAATCACAGTCAGAAAGACAGCGCTTTCAACTGTGGCTTGAATATGCATTATTATAGCTTGTCCTAACAATGGTTTGATTCAAAACAAATAAGTCCCTTTTTATTTTAGTCATATGTTAACCAGATAAAATCCACTAGGTACAAAAGTCTCTTTTCTTCTTTTTAAGAAAAACCTTTGAGTACTTTCCTGGTTAAACAATTACCTAACAGTCACATAATATGCAAATGGAAACCGAAGGAGTAGAAAACATTAATGCGGTATGAAACTTAACAGATCAATAGCAGTAACCCACTGTAGTACACTCAGAGCCCCCTCCACTTACTCTGCATTTCATACAGACATTAATTAAAATACTTGGTAAATTTATCTGATTAATTCACTTTGGACGCAATTGTGAATGGGCAAATATTTCTTATATATCTCTATGATAGGTAACAGAGATATCATGACAGACATTTTGGTGACAAGAATACATGATGTGTGATCATATCTGACAAGTGCTGCAGTTCATGATGTGGACATAAACATAAGCATGAATGCAGTGTGGTTTTCTGTGCTGAGTATCACAAACCAAAAAGTGCAGTAGGAGTTGGGACAGGTTTTCATCCATTACAGTGATTAATACTTATAGTTTTCTTGCAGTCTATATAGCTCATATCTGACATGACTTCGATGACATAGCAATCACAGTGGAGGTGTATATACATCTGCAACTACCCCTATACAGACATGAGAAAGTACAAAGGTGAACATCACATCAATGTGCATCTTGATACATCACTGCTGAATCCTAAACACTGATTCATTATCTGCAGTCCCATATGATCCCAAGTAGTGTTCACTGCAGTGTATGCAGGACCTTAGTGCACTATGTCTGACCTCAGAGGTTACATGCAATGCCAAGAGACATAAATGCATTCTTGAAGAACTGTCAAAAGCAAATATAAGTACAAAGTTACTATGGTGCCACTTTCAGTTTTCAGGTGATATTAAAAAAAAAAAAAAAAACATAAAAATTGCAATTTCTACAAGCGTAGTTATGTTATGGCTGTGTCAGTGCTTGTGTGCTTGTGTCATGGGTTCATAAGTAAGTATTAGCCTATCGGCCCAAGGGCCTAAGTAAGCCTAGCCAACAAGGTTCCCTGGTGTATGCCACCCAAGAAAGTTATTTTCTTGTACCCCTGTTGAGCAGAGCCACAGAAGCGATCCCCGGGGAGTATTTCCTATTTCCCATCCACTCATCAAGATTTTTCTTGAAGAGTGCTAATGAAGAACTTTGCTTGACATAGATGGGTAGCTTGTTCCAGATTATAGAAAGTCCCTGGGACAGGAATCTATCCCTCCAGCATGTCCTTTTTATTGTGGTGACTAGGTTTAGGTCTCTAGAGCATGTAGCTCGGAGAGATTGGGATTTATTTAGGTGTAGCACGTCCAACAGCTCTGGGTTTGGCAGAGTATTATATGTTAGGCAGAGATCCCCTCAAAGCAGGTGATATGCTACTGAGTAAAGCTGGAGTTTTTTGAGATGGTCAGTTTAGGGCATCTGTTTGATGCCAGTAATCCTCTTTGTGAGGTACTTCTGTGGCCTTTCCAGCTGCTGCAGATGTCTTGTGAGGTACATTTCAAAAGGAGCATTGTACTCTATAATGGTTCTAATGAGTGTCGAGTAGAGGGGAACAATGACCTCTTTTTTCCTGGATGAGAACCCTTTTGTGATACACATAGAAAGATTTCCTGACTACTGTGGCGATGTGATTATCAAAGAAGACTACTGTGCACCTAGGTGCAAAGTCTCTTATCACACATATGGCATTAAGTAGACTGCCGCCTATCTGGTAGTTCATGGGTACAGAGTTTTTACCAAAGGGGATGACAGACAATGCACTTTTTGGCACTGAACTTGAGGCCATGGCTCTGACACCAGGCATCTCTCTCAGTGAGGTCCTTCTGTAGGATGTCCACATCATTTGGGGACTTGACTATGGCTCCTAGTTTGCAGTCATCTGTGAGCTTCATTAGCCAAAGGCCTTCTGTGTTAGCCTGTACTACAGAGAAGTAGATACCAAACAGGAAAGGTCCCAGGACTGAACCCTGTGGTACTCCACTTGTCACTGGTTTGAGGTCAGAGTTGGAGTCTGCAACTTTTACAGTGTGGGTTCTGTCAGTGAGCCAGTTGGCAAAACATCTTGTGATGTAGGGATTTATGCCTAGTTTAGTGAGTTTAGCTATAATTCCAGAATGGAGGGTGGTGTTGAAAGCCTTGGCGAGGTCAAGATAGGCTGTGTGAATCACTTTACCCTCGTCTACGACTTTGGTGACTGCCTCAAAGAAGTCAATCAGATTCAGGAGACATGATCTGCCTTTCACAAACCCGAACTGGGTGTGGTCCAGAGTTTGGAGGTTACCAATGTCTTTGTTCATGAGTTCCACGATGATACATTCCATCTCACCCCTAAAGGGCCCATCTCATACCCCAAAGATTGCAAATTCCAGTAATCACATCCACACAGGTAGAAACCAACCCAACTCTCCAAAGCCAAGAATACAGCATCCATGGGACCAGATGACATCCCAGGCTGTAATGAACTGAAATGAACTGGTTCTCACCTAAGTGTCATGTTTAATAATAGCCTCACCTCAGTCTTCGCTGAGTGGCGGGCAGAAAAGGTGCTACTTCACTCACACAGGGATCCGATCCCCGAATTACCATCCCATCAGTCTGCATCTTGATCTCCTCTCTGAGCAGGGGGAACATATCATGGATCATATGGATTACCAACATTTACATTGGAAAAAACACACAAACACAGTTTGGGTTTGGGTTTGGGGGTGGCAGATCATCATGTCTCGACTGACGGACTCACTTCTTCAGCTCAGTCTCCAGAGCTGTGGCCGTCGGGTAAGGCGTCCACACAGCCTATCTGACCCCAAGTCCTTCAACCTCGCCCCCCATCTCCCCCACTTCGCTAAATCAAGCTCCAGACAAGTGACAAGTGGGAGTACTCAGGGTTCAGTCCTGGGGACTGCCTCTCTTTGGCATCTACCTGAAGTACACTAACACACTAAAGGACTCTGCAACAAACAAAGCAATGACTTGCAACTGGGAGCCATTATTGATATTGAATCCCAAATGATGTGGATACAAAGACCTTACAGAAACAGATGCCTGGCTCCAGATGCCTGTTGCTTAAGCCATGGAATGCAAAGCAATGTTTAGGGACACAGGTGGACAGTGGTCTCACTTTTGATAACCATCATCGCCACAACAGTCAAATCCTTCTTCTATGTGGCACTCACCATCTCATCACTAAGGGCTTTTCCAGAAAGAGGTCATTGTCTCACTGTACTCATTCCTCATTAGACCCATTATAGAGTATAATGCCCCGTTTGGTATGTACCTCACAATACATCTGCAAAAGCTGGAAAGGACACAGAAATACCTCACTAAAAGAATCACAGGCCTAAAGCAGATGCATATGCTGACCGTCTAAAAAAACTCCAGCTATACTCTGTGGCATATCGTCTACTCAGAGGCGATCTCTGCTTAACATACAAGGCCATGTCAAACCCGGAGATGTTGGACATGCTCCACTTAAAGAAATCCCAATCCCTCAGAGCCACACACTCCAGGGATCTAAACCTTGTCATCACAATGAACAAAACATGCTGGAAGGATAGGTTCCTGACCCAGGGACTCCCCATACTCTGGAATAGACTGCCCATACATGTTAAGCAGAGCGCCTCATTGGCCCTCTTCAAAAGGAACCTTGATGATTGGATGGGAGATAGGAAATTCACCCCGGGGATCATGTCAGTTGCCATGCTAGACAGGGGTCCAGAGAAGTAAATATTGTGGGAAGAAATATCCAGGGAATTGTTATGGCTAGGCTTGTATAGGCCCTAGGGCCAATAGCCTAGTACCAACTTATGAACCTATGAACCTGTGAACTTATATCACTGTGTTGTGATGATGACAAAATTCCTGTATTTTTATCTTCCTAGTGAAATCAATATTTGGTTTATTTGTCTGCAATATACTTTCTATGTCAGACAAACTGCACCTCATGGATGTGGGGCTGTTCAAATACTATGTTTGTCTTTGTGCATCTGAGAGGCTACATTGTAACATACCGTGTGCCCTGCATGCACAATAATGCATGACTGCCACTATAATTCCATCTGTTTACAGTTGTAGCAACACTATTAAGGCAGCTAGCTATCACATTGGACCCATATATTGTGTAATAGAAGAATTGCTGTAATCTGACATAATGCCACATAGTGCTAGGATACCCTAGTCATGCCGATCAGTATATACATTGTAGCCACTATATGTATGCATGCATAGCAACAATGTTAGTGTGCATATAAGTGATGTTTGTAAGTGGAAACAATTTTGTAACTGCATGTGATGAAGTACTGAGGTGAGTGAGTTAATGTGCATCTTGTATGTGCACTAAAGCTCATCGCAGCGTGTATTCACATAGCCTGTTCCAGCCTTAGCACCCCATTACCTTTTATCACGTTGGCTGTATTTTCTTGTTTTATTTTTTATTTTGTAAAGTAGCCTGTGAAAGTTGAAGTATGTTAATGAATCCCGCGCCAAGGAAATTGTAAGGTTGTATGCATCAGATTGATTAAAGTTGTTCACAATTTCCTTTCCTTTCATTACTGCTTAAGGAAAAAATGATCTTGCAAAGGAGTTAGCCTGTAATATCTATGTTTATCACTTGCACAGTGTCCATTTTACTTGTTTTAAAAGGATCCTGCTGTTTCATAGACTTTGATAACCCCCACACACATGGTCAGACATCTCTTTTTGACACTTTTGTATCATTGGATGTATTCTTGAATTATATGAAAGGAATTCAGTATTTAAATTTGCTGCAAGTAATGCCTTTCAACAGCATTACTGTAAAATGACCAGTCTGAACTTAGTGAATGAAACAGTTGTCCTAAGCTGTTATGGCCCTTAACCAGGAAAGCTAATGAATGTAACAGCTGCCTAGTGGTGATATAAATCCATGCACTTGAACATAAGCAGATCTGCAGGTTTTGCATTATTTGAGCTAAGTATTTTGAGTACAGATCTAATTATTGAAATTCATATATTAAGTTTTGGTTTATTGTGACCCTGTGCACCACAGAGTATTAATCTGAGAGCATTTGATTTATATTCTACTTGATCTCTGACAGACTGAAGTGACTGAAAGATTAACTGGCAAACTTGTGAACCTAAATCACTTTCTGTAACAAGTGTTATGAAACTTAGCAGATGATTTTAGTGTTGACTACATGCTGTAAGTGAAGATTTTAAATTTTGTTCAGTTTCAACTAAATACAAAAAATACATTATGGCTATGATTTGTATGCACATAAATGGCAGTAGCATAAATCAGATATGTATTATGGCTAGCACAGTATCCACATACTGACAAAAGAACTGCATACTAAAATAGGGGGGCCTCATTATGGGGCAGATCAGCACTAGGAAGGCTCAGTGGATGAGTAGATATACTATAGGACAGATGACCACCATATCTGTTGTCAATACCAAAGCAGGCTAGCATGACTAAATCTGTGCAAGATCATGCAAGGAGTGAAGCCCTACATAGCTAATACATGTTGATACTCAGATAGCCAGGAGAGGGTCAGCAGAGCAAAGTGATAACTCAGTTCATCTTATAAATGGTGAGGAAAGGGAATAGGAAAGTACAAAATGGATAAACAGCAAGCAGAGGAAATACAGAAGGATAAGAATAACATTTGACAAATGGGGGGTGACGAGCAATATTTTTGTAGAGGAGAGATAGAGACCATTGTTTTCAATTTGAAAGTAGAAGGGTAGGTAGAGAAGGTATCAAAGAAAGGTGTAAAAGGAATATAGAGAGAAGAGGATGGAGCAGGAGCACGTAAACAAATATAACATGCAGAACTAGAGAGACAAGGGTGGCATACACACGAAAGGTAGGGTTGACAGTGGATGGAGATAGATAGATAGACAGATAGACAGTTGGTAATAGGGAGGGTTGGATAGCAAACAAGTGGAATGACACATTAGGGAGAGGAACATCTGGATGGAGGTGGTACAGCTGCCATGGACAGATGACAGGGTGACCCAGAAGGCAAAACCCAGCCATCATTCACCTTTGTGTTTGATGTTATGGGCTCCTCTGATGTCTCAGTGTAGGTACCTACTGGTCATATGACATGACAAGCACCACTAGAAGGTGCTCCATGGTGCTGAGATGAGCAACCAGTTGTCAGCACATGTTGATAGACACCAGACTCCACAGCTAATGCCAGAAGAAGATGGGAGTCCTTTGTGTGCCACAGCTAGAAGAGGAGTCTGTGTCCCCTTGTGAGAACTGTCCACAGATATCAATGGTTATCTATACAAGTGACCTTTTCCAAGGTGACCTTCTTCACCGTACTGAGAGGCAGAATGGGTGACCACTGGCAACACAGCACCAGAGGCTTTAGTTGCTGCAAGCTGGGTAAACCATTGCCACTCAACCAGCTCATCCACAACTGTACTAGCAGAAGGATGAGAGAAACAGAACATAATTGTGCACTGATATCACACAAAGTGTAGTTCATACCTCTCAACTGTACAGATTTTCGCAGAATTTCTAGAATTTGCTGTATATTTTCGGTCTATTCCTCATAAAATTTGTGGTTTTCTGGCAAATCACTAGGGTGAGCTTTGGCTTGAAGAAGTCACTAAATAATGACATACATTTCAGTTTCAGACTTCTAATCGTTTAGAAAATGAATGTTAAAACAAACCCTGTTATTCTACCAACTTTCTAAGTTTATAATATCAACATTTAAAATCTGTCCCTATTTTTACTCTTTTGTCCCCCTATTTTGTCATGCTTTGTCCAGATTTCTTGCACTAAGATGTTGAGAGGTATGGTGTAGTTGCATGTATACACATATGGTATACATAGATCCTGCTGATGGAAGAGTTGCTCCTACCTCCTCCTGTGACATTCTGCAATGCTGAGCTCTCATGCCTCAGCTGGTGAAAAAAAGTATACATACCTTAGTACATAGGCATACCAGGTAACAGAAGAGGAAGATGAAAAAAAAAAACAAATGTCTATAATTTATGTCTGTTTTTCTGTCAGCATGTTTGTTTCTTTCTTTCCCTCTGCTTATAACTTCTACCTTCCATTGCTGAAGGAGGTCAAGGTGGTACCAATATGGGCAACTATTTCAATGCTGGCATGGTCACAAAAGCTAGTGATACAGTACTTTTACTGGCCATCAACCTTGCACAAGACACCATCATACTTCACAAGCAGACACTTAATAAAGTTCCTGTTTAGGAAAAAACAATATCTCATTCTGTTTCTGGGACATCATATTGGAGTCCAGCAGTTCAAAGAACATGAGGAAAACTTGTCCATTCATTCTTGTTCACCTGAGGAGCAAACTGATAGCTCCATGCACACAGACAATGTTTGGACATTATGTGATGTGCAACACATTGAAGCAATACGACACTATCAAATTCATGTGGCACTATGTGTGTACACAGAATGTGTGCAAAAGCACAGTGCCCACATACTTCCTTAGCATTGTGCTAAGATGGCTAGCGCCACCTAGTATGGATAATGCCAGGCTGTATTTTGGTTGTGATTCAGAGACAGCAGAGCATAAATTTCATAATAAGTGACTCTTATTAGTGCATTAGAATACTTGCAGGTGAAAAACCTTAGCTTATAGGACTTTATCTAGAAATTCGATAAATCTGAAGACACAAATACTGAAGGAAGAAAAGCCAAATAGTAATGAACATGAACACTAAATTCAACACTTATGGCAGATGGCAGTAACAGTGAGATAACTACCGTGTGGTATGCTTGAGTGAGAACATAGCACCATGGCATGGCACTTTCAAGTACCCCAGTGGTGGCTGGTTATATTATTAAGTTTCCAGCACTTAGGAAAGGATGGGACGCAAGAAGCATGATGACCCTAATACTTAAAATGTGTGGCTTTGTGGCATATCATTGAAGAGTGCTGCTACTAAATCTTGTTATTCTAGGAACTTTCTAAGTGTATAAGAGATGTATTTTAAATATGGCCATGCTTTGTGGCCTTTGCCCCTCATTATTTCTGGCATTGCACCTGATGTATTCACTAAGAAGTAGAGAGGTATTATTTTTTACCTCAGTCAAATGAGGTGTACATGGCATAGTGGTCCTGACTGCTGGATGTGGTGTTTGTGGTTGTTCGATCAGTAGTTCATCCTCCTTTGTCAGGTATGTGCATTTGTTTGAAATAAGTTGGAATACTTGTGGCTACTGTCTAGGTGAACCAAAGTTAAAATTACATAGGTCTCATTTGTCTTTAATTTGCAGACTGCCTCTTATTTTGCATCATATTTTTTTGATGTGCTCCTTATTAAATTTGTGATTACTGCAAAATCATTAAGAAATGTTGTCAATTAATAGTGACAGACATTTGAGCTTCAGACTTCATATCCTTCAGAACATACATGATAATGCAAAAACTGTTATTATAGCAACTTTCTAAGTATGAAAGAGAAATCTGTCTCCGATTCTTGGCCTTATACCCCTAAATACATTGCCATTGTTTTTATCACATGACTTTTACTGCAATGTGTCTTTAACTGCTGGGTGGGAGTGGGGACTATCTTTGGATAGAAGTAACTTTTCTTATCTGCCCAGTCTATGCAACCTAGATTTGTAGGACTAGCATGCATGTGTATGAAAAAGAGTTACATTTTTGTTTGTGTGAACCAAACTTAAAAAAAAAAAACTGCTTCTGTTCTATCCAGCTAAAACCCCCTCCTCTTCCCCTTCATTCTGCATCTTATCCAAAAATAAAACCATCATCACCCCAACAACCAATACCAAACTGCTAGGTGTTGAAATTGACAACTTGAAATTTGATTTGCATATCTGTTAGATATTATATCGCCCAAACCATTAAAAAAGTCAACAAGAAACTAGGCCTCCTTTACAGAAACAAAAAGTTTCTAACATATAACACAAAAAACATTATTGCTTGCACACACCTCTTGTGAACTCTCTTATATGCCTCCTCATTACTAAGAAACCTCCATAACCTGACCTTGCCAAACTTGAATCTTGCTATAATAAAATTGCCAAATTTGCAACAGATGCCTCATACAGGTCATATCACTGCACATCTCTCAAACAGCTAAACTGGCTTGAACTTCCTCAACTGCTTCTCTTTAATCAACTAATCTTTGCCCAAAAAATCCTCCATCAACCAGATAAAACCCCTGCTCTCCATAAACTCATACAGCCATACACCACCTCTAGATCCCTCTGCTCTAGTAATAAACCTCATCCTGGACATCATCAAAACAAACAGTGCAGCGGGTGAATCCCTTTTTTCAAACTATATCTCAAAACTATTGAATTAACTACTAACTTCACTTACTTCAAAATGTTCCTCACTACAATTTAAAAAACTCATAAAAAAAAATTCACAAATACCTGGCTTTGTCCCTGCAACTGTCCAGGATAGCGCATTTTTCTTGCCCCTGTAACTAGAAATTCCTTCACAATTTGTCCTCTCTTTCTTTGCCTCAGTAACTAGAATTCTCTTCTGAATTATTTTGATAGCACTATCTTTCTGAATCGCAAGAAATAAGATATTCTTTCCATCGGTGAATTGATATAACCACATTCTAAATGTAAATATCAGATTGCTATAAGTACTTCATAAATGTAAATTTAGACTTCCCAGGTATTGCATTTCCCAAAGCATTTAATTGTTTTTCTGTGAACTCCTTTTAGATCTTCCATGTATTTGTTATTTTGCATGGCTTCTACAATATACAACTGGAGCTTTTCTCCACAGGCCTCCGCTGCAAAAGGACCTGTGTCCAGTCGGACTTTCCCAATAAACAAATATAAAATAAATAAAAATAAAACACATTATTTTGCCCATTACTTATTTGTCTTTAGCACAATCAGACACTAAAAGTGTAAGCCATCAACATGGGGCTACAAATGCTGCATATGGGTGTTGTTTGTGGGTGAGAATGTCTGATTCTAGCTGTCATAATCAAGTAAGATCATTATTAGTCTGGTTTTACAGGACTAATGTGTATTTCTGTAAGGACATTTGGAATCATTTACTTCATCCATTTTTATCACACTCAGACATTTGAGGTGTACATGCTGAAGTAATTATCACTGATGGGCATAGACAGTAGTGGATTATAATGGTAGCAGTGTGAGTGGTCTTAAATTGGGAAAGTGAATCCAAAAGAGAATGAGTATTTATGTGTGGGCCCTCCAAAAAAGTGTGTGCAGTCGAGGGTTCACAGAGTGAAAACCAGCTGGAGTACAATGACTGAAACCACATAGGAACCAAGGTATGTTTAATTTACCACTGCTGAATCCTGGACAGTGCTGCTCCCTTCAATAGTTTGCACTGTTTGCTGTGCTAAACATCTCTGAATTGTAACCCACACCTTTGTCTTTTCTCTTAAACATTTTAGTACAAATGTAAAAATAATTCAAGCCATAAAAGGTGCACCATTCTCCAAATGTTCCAATAAACAGAAAATGTTCTTAAAATCTGTATGCCAGGTTGCAACACATTTGCACACAACATGATCTGTAAATGCCGCATCATTTTATATCACAGTTTTTCATGCTTTCCTCATAACAGAAAACAGTTCAAATGGACACTGTTGATCAAAGATCATTTTAAAAATCTCAAAAGACAATGCACAAATATTAAAAACATCACTTAGTGACTTAAGCGTCAGGATTATAAGCTGCATTAATTATATACAACAAATTATACTTGCATTTTAAATGTAATTTTTTCAGAGTTTGCAAATCTGCAAACTGCTTTTGTATAAATATCAGCTATAAATATTACTAAGACATTCCACAAGCATATTGTATAGGGTTGCCACCTTTTCCAATGCCCAAAGTGGGACATTTTTTGTAGAAACATCAGATTTTGCAGGACAAAACATACCCACAGCAAGTAGAAAAGAAAGAACTTCTTTTTTTGAAAAAAAAAAAAATTCTATTATTATTTTGATTTTTTTGTCTCTTTTATATAACGTTTGTCGTAATTCATAAAAATAATCAAATACAAAATATTATTTTTAAGTATATAAATAAATTTTTTTTTTAATCTCAGGACATTTGCCATTTTTTTTTTTTTTTTTTTTTTTTCACAACACAAAAGTGTCTGGACTGTCCTGGAGGGACAGTGGTGGGTGGTAACCCTAATATTCTATATATTATCTAATATATTCCACTTATGTACTTTTTCTTTTTTTCTGTATATTATTATGTGTTTTTGTGCCTGGGCATGAAAATTATCCTTATGGACCAGATCTCTACTCTGGTTTTCAAACATATAAATAAATAAACATCTGAATTAAGCTGTGCCTTTACTCATGCAATTATATGACCTCTCTAGCTATTGAAATACATACATTATTACTAGTAAGCTAGCTTTCTGTCAGATGATACTACAATCACACCTGGTTTGACAGACCGGTGATTTCCTATCACGGATGGGTAACACATGTTTTCAAAGTTTTTAATAACAATGTGGTTTGTTATTTTAAATATGTAGATGATTTTTTCTAAGTAATATACAGGAATTTTATGATTTTATTGGGCATTAGATACAATAATTTGGTGTTGATTTTGCATATACTGTTAATAAGGATGGGATTCTTTTGTATTTAACTTTATTTCATGATTTGAAAAAATATACTAAGTTGCATTAAAATGAAACTGCATCAGATGGGTCTAGTTGTCACCTTGCATGCTTTTTTTTTTTTCTTGGTGAATTTAGATGAGTCTGCATAGCAAGTAGTAAATGGTCTGACTTCATTAGAGATACCAGATTAATGATGCAATTATTTTTATCTATAACCTATTTTTATATACAATGAATCTTTATGCATCTTTCTTGATATGGTCCACACAATCAAAGAATTTAGTCATTTCTGAGTACCTATAAGAAATGAAATATGATAACAATTCTAGTTGCCTCTTTGATTAGTACAAGTTTTCCAACCTCATAATTTTCCTAGTAATGAATCATTGTATGTTTGCTTATCATTTTCGTAGTAATGACTCACTGTACATGTTTGCTTCTGTTGGTTGTGTGAAAGCTGCAGAGTGCAGTGGTGTATTTCTTAATGGGTTACATCAGTGTGGACTGAAGTAGTACAATGATCTCCCAGAAACAAGTAGACATGCCTTTAAAATTAGATATGTTACCAAATGTGATTTTCTGACTTAGGTCACACACTGGTCCGAGTTCAAATTACTGTCTGCCATTATTCCTTACATCTTTAACAGTGGTGCCATTTTTTTACGTGGACATTGATTTTATAATCATTGTGTGTGTCTTTTTTGCCAAGGCTCATGCTGCTACATTTACTCATAATAAAGGTGAGTTCATTACTACTAAACCGGTATGTAGTTTTTGTAGGCCTTCCTGGAGAATGGGGAACTTTAATAACGTGTATTAAAGTAGTTACGCTACCAAGTTTGAAGTCATCAGCATATTTAATTATCCACACCCATTTCAATGTTTGTATATGAAAATAGTAGTTCAAACATATGTGGTTCCATTAAAGAACTGTATGGAACAACACTGGTACCAAGTAAGCCCTTCCCACAGTAATTCATTCTGTCTCATCCAGTGTTTTACCTATTTAATTATATATTGATTGACAGTTAATACTTCTATAAGTCAGTTATTTCCTTGGGCAGGATAATACTGAATGCCTTTTAAGGGTAAAAATAAACAGCACACACTACTGGTTATAGAAATCATACAATGTCCAAGAATACTAGGCCAAGTGGCCACTTATGCCTTGCAAGTAGACACCCTCAGAACTTACCCCACATTTTCAAGGAGAGATAGGCCAGACATGTCAGGGGTGAATTTTTGAATACCCATTCAATTGTCCAGCTCCTTTATAAAGTAAGATAGTGTGTGACATAGCTTGATATAGAGTGGAAGTTTGTTCCAGAGAAGAGATAGTTATTACATGATGAATCTGTCCCTCCACCATGCTTTGTTTATCTGCTGAAGCAGGTTGAGATCCCTTGTACTACTGTTTAATGGAGTGTTCAATTTATGGAGATATAAAAATTTTGGACTGCCTGATCACTAATGACCCAAAAACAAGGCACATATTACCCCTAAGGAGTCAATAAGACATGAAATACAGCTCCAATAGCTCAGTCCTTTTATGCCAATGATCTTTTTTGTTAAGAACCTTTGAGAGTCTCTCCAATATAGCTAGTAAACAATATCTCAAATACACAGTGGGAAGGACTTGTGTGGAATACTTTGAAATCAGCTGTCTCAAATAGAAGGATTTCCTAACCACTGTTGTAACATGATGATTAAAGGAAACAGAATGATCTACCCATGTTCAAAGGTCTCTCACAGCATTTTCATTTTGAAATGGGGTGCTGCTGAGTAGATGGATAGTTTACCAAATAAGACAATATTGTACTTTTTAGCATATAACTTTAGGCCATTTTCTGTGCATCTGTTATAAACATGTATAAGTTCAAGTTGTAGCTTCTGTGTGACAGAACGGCATTTAAAGATGATCATCTGCAAACCTGGTTAAGCAGAGATCTTGTTGTTTTCATTTGGAGATCAGAAAGGTATATGCTGAATAGTAGGGGACCTAGTATGGACTGCAGTCAGAAAACAGGCCAGCACTCAAAAGTGTGGAAGTCCATAACAAAAGTTTATTATTGCAATAACACCATAACGGTAAAGTGAAACCACAATACCCACACAAAATCAGACCGGTTTCAGCTACAATAGCCTTTCTCAGTGTGAATGAAAAATGCTCCAAACTATACAACAATTTATATGCATCCTGGTCACAAGCATAACAATTTCATTGGCTAATTATAAATGCTCATTTAAGCCATGGGGAAACAAATCTCCCAATTTAATGATACAGTTTCTCTCCTTATTATTCAGAATAGCATGCCAACCAATTTTGTTGGTACTATCTCTTTGTATCCTATCAATAATAATAAAATATCTAAAATGTGCAGTAGTATGTTTCCCAGATTGCTTATAAAAAAAATTAGAGTTTATTTTATTCCTGATGTCACTAATGTGTTCTGATATACGTAAATGTAATGGATGGGAGGTCTGGTCAATATAAAATGCGGAGCATGTACATGTGGCTAAATAGATTATCCAATCAGTACTGCAGTTTGCAAGAAATTTAATGTCATAAACAACATCTGTATTTTTGCTAGAGAATTATTTACATTTAACAACACATGGACAATGCATACAATGTCCACAAGGGACACGCCCATATAGAGGTTCCCCAGTAATAGTTAATTGTTGTTTGAATCTAGTGGGCTCAGCCCATTGTTTATAATGGCTAAAATGAGAACCCAACTTTTGTCCCCTTTGAAAAGAGAACAAGCATTTGGGAGTAAGTATGTCAAAAATCTATGGTCTGCCAATATTATGTTCCAGTGCCGATTCACAATACCCCTAAATAAATTGATATTTCGACCAAATGTAGTGACCAACCGAATATCTGAAACATCCCTGAGGTGTTGGTCCTGGTATTGTAACAAATAATTTCTGTCTTGCATAGAAGCCCAATTGCTGGCAGAAGTGATGTTATCATACCTATACCCCCTAGTTTGAAATCTATTGATGAGATCCTGTTTATAGTTTTTAAAAGAATCCTGAGTTGAACAAATATGTCTCATGCATAAAAATTGCGACTTAGGAATATTGCGTATAATATGGCGTGGATGGAAACTGGTGGCATGTAGCAGTGTGTTGTATTCTGGGTATTTATGGTATACTTGATGACTAAGAGTGTTGTTAATATTCCTAGTAACTGTAACATCAAGAAAATTAATTTGTTAAAGTTCGAAATTAACCATAAATTGAATTCCCCATTTATTACCATTAAGGTATTCTACAAATTCTTGTAAATAATTACTATCCGCCCTCCAGACCATCCGCCAATCATCCAAGTAACATCTCCATATATCTATCTCATCCAAAAATATATTGTGACTGGGGTCATAGATCAGTTGTTCCTCTAAGAAGGCCATAAATAGGTCCGCATAAATGGGAGCAAACAATGCCCCTATTGCAGTCCCTTGTACTTGCCAATAACATTTACCATGAAAATAAAAAGCATTTTTAGTACAAACATGTTCTGCCAAGCAAATCAGGAAAGTGTTAAACCCAAGTGGATACAATTCAGCCCTATCAAGCCAATATTGGCTTGTAAACCTGCCCAATGCAGAATATTGGTGTATAATGCTGTAACATCAAGAGTACATAAATACCACCCAGGATCCAACTGCATGTCAGAAATTACCTGCAGAAATTATGTAGTATCTTGTATACACGATCTAACACAACCTAATAAGGGTTTCAGATATTGAGTCAAAAATAGCAAAAGGGGTTCAGTGAGAGAACCCCTGCCTGAAACAGTAGGCCTACCAGGTGGTTTGTGTAAATCTTTATGAATTTTTGGCAATATATATAAATATTAATGTTTTGGGTCCGGCACAGTGAGGTGGTGCAAATCAGAATCAGTGATAATACCCTCTTCCAAAGCAATCAGAAGATATAAATTTATTTCATGTTTAAATCTGAGAGTGGGATCAAGGGGCATATACATATAAAATCTGCCATCCATCAGTTGTCTTTGAGCTTCATTATAATACATTGTCCAGTCCATCACCACAACTGCTCCACCCTTATCTGCCACTAAAATCACCAAATGTTTGTTATTTTTTAAATTTGTGACCACCTGCTGCTCAACATTTGAGAGATTGTGTGGCAAAATATGATAGTCATTGGTCTTAAAATGTAAATCTTTAAGTGCATTAGTCTGGAACATATGGAACATAGAGATATATTTATGCATGGAGGACATAAAAGTAGATTTATGAAATCTCAATTCTCTTGTACAAAGATTTGGCAATTTAGAACCAAAATGTAGTCTTAAATTAAGTGACTGACAAAAAGAAATGATATCCTGAGCCAAAGATCTTCACCAACAACAAAAAAAAAAAAATCAGGTACAAAGTTCAAACCTTTATTTAGGAGTTTTAACTCAACCTCAGATAGAGGTGTAGAAGATATGTTGTGAACATTGCCTGAACCACTTATTGTGGTATCATAACCTTCAACAGGGTTTCAACATCGTTTACCTGCCCTATGTTTTCTTCCACCCCTGCGTGATCTGCCCCTAAAGGGTTGTCCAAACTACGTGTCTTAGGGTAGGTGAATCCTGAATGTGGTTTGTGTCTCATGTCTCATCCCATGAGATCCCACTAGTTATCTTCATGCTCTCTGCGGATGCACCTGTCACCCTCACTGTTTGGACTCTGTCTCATTGTCAATTTTCTATCCACCTAGCTACAGAGGGATAGATTTGGAGTGCATTTAGCTTGTTAATCATATTAGCATGGGGTATGGTATCAAATACTTTGGCGAGGTCAAGATATGCTGTATGGTTAGCATGCTTGTTGTCCACAGCTAGAGTTATCCCCTTAAAGATGTTTACCAGATTCATTAGACATAATCTACCCTTAATAAGCCAAACTGCTGAGAGCCAAGTCTTAAAAGATTTCAGGCTCTCGAACCACTCCTCAGTATGGAGAACATCGATGTCTGCGCTGTAACCGAGACCTGGTTCAAGGCTCCTAAGAGCACCCCAGCACTACCAGGCTTTACCTCGTATCATGCTTTTCGGCCCCAAAACCTGGGCCGAACCACAAAGGGAGGGGGAGTGCCCATATTCATCAAGGATACCCACACCTCCAGGTTAGTGGCAACTCATGATGCATCGAAGACCATCCAGGTGCAGCTAACCATAGGCAAAACTGCCATACAACTGGTTGCATGTTACAGACCACCCTCCCAATCTCAAGAACCCCACTCAGCCTTCCTGAAGACATTGGAAGATATGAATGTCTCACCAAATACCATCATATTGGGAGACTTCAACTACCCTAACATAGACTGGGTGCACTATTCTAGCCCTAACACCCTAGCCCAAAGGTTCCTGGAATTCATAAACTCAAATGCAATAGAACAGCTAGTCACCTCTCCCACAAGGGGGGATAATATACTAGACCTGATCATCACAAACATGGGGACAAAATGCTCCACACCGGAGTATTCCCCTCACTGGTGAGATCTGACCACAAACTAATCACCCTGGATATACATTTACCACCTCCACCCCCAGCACAAAAGACTACAGTGAGAAACTTCTCAAAAGCTGACTTTACACTTCTCAAGACTGAGATGGTATCATTTAAGCCAACAGGGCCAATGGAAACCACATCCCACAATGCTGAATCCTACACAAATGCTTTCTATGGACATCTCCAAGAATGCATGGATCGTGCAATCCCAAATAAAACCAAGACCCTCTCCACCAAAGGAAAGCGTCCTGTCTGGTGGACCCCAGCCATAAACAAATTGTATAACAAAAGAAGGAAGCTACTGCAAGACAGAGCAAAATCACATAAAGGGAAGGCATCTCTGATCAGCACTAGTAGAAAGCTACGTTCTCTCATAAAAACATCCAAGGCCAACTTTGAGAGAAAAATCAACAAGGACACTAAAGATAACCACAAGGCATTCTTCAGTTATGTTAGAAACCTGGGCGGAAACCCTCAGATATGCTCAGAGTTAGTACACAATGACAAAACATTTACCGAACCCACAGATATTGCCAACATTCTGGCAGACAGGTTCAGTGCAAATTTCTCCCCTCCCTCACCTCCAAAAGGAGAAATACTCATCCCAGCTGAATGTAACCTCCCTGTCATCTCTGATGTCCAGGTGAGAACCGCCCTCAGCAAAGCAAAAAAACACAGCATCTATGGGACCTGATGGTATCCCCGGCTGCGTGATACGTGAACTCCAAGAGGAGCTAAACCTGCATACAAAAATGTTATTTAACCTTAGCCTTACTACAGGATATGTACCTGAACACTGGTGTACAGCAACAGTGGTCCCACTCCACAAGGGAGGCTCCACTACAGACCCTGGGAACTACTGCCCCATAAGCTTGACCAGCCTGGTTTGCAAAGCTAGGGAAAGAATTATTATGGAACTCATAAACAACGACATTGGGGACCTACAGACACTTGATCCCACCCAGTTCAACTTTGTAAAGGGCAGATCCTACCTTTTGAACCTGGTTGAGTTTTTCAAAACAGTCACTAGAGCCATTGATGAGGGCAAGGCAGTCCATACAGCCTACCTGGACTTGGCTAAAGCATTCGACACAATACCCCACTCGGGGATCATAGATAAGCTAAACAGCTTAAATGTAAATCCAGATGTCACAAGGTGGGTTGCAAACTGGCTAAAGAACAGAACTCATAAAGTCAAGATTGTGGGAGCCATGTCAGACTCAAAGCCAGTCACAAGTGGTGTCCCACAGGGCTCTGTCCTGGGACCCCTCTTGTTCGGCATTTACTTCTCAGATGTGAAAGCAAACATGGGAGGGTTGTGGCTGACAAAGTTCGCAGATGACTGCAAACTAGGCGCCATAGTCGATACACCAGCTGACACATACATCCTACAGAAAGGCCTCACCGAAACAGACAACTGGTGCCGGAATCATGGCCTTAAACTGAATGCCAAGAAATGTATAGTCATCCCCTTTGGGAAAAACAAAATACCCACAAATTATCACATAGACAGTAACCCACTGAGTACCGAAAAAGTAATCAGAGACCTGGGGACCCAAGTTGATAGTGACCTCTCATTTGACACCCATGTTGCCAAAGTGGTTAGAAAGACTTTCTACCTTGCCCACCTTATCATGAAGGGGTTCACATCCAGATCAAAGGAGGTCATCATGCCCCTGTACTCCTCCCTTATCAGGCCCATGATTGAGTACAATGGCCCATTTGGTATGTACCTCACCCGGCACTTACAACAGCTGGAGAGACCCCAGAAGTACCTCACCAAGAGGATCAAGGGTCTACAACATATGTCATATGCTGCCAGGCTAAAGAAACTCCAGCTCTATTCAGTAGCATACCGCCTGCTCAGAGGTGATCTGTGCCTGACGTACAAGGCCGTGTCCAACCAGGAATTGATGGACATGCTCCATCTCAAAAAATCCAAATCCATAAGAACCATGAGAGCCAAAGATTTAAACCTCAGTACAAACATGAATAGAACATGCTGGAGGGACAGATTCATAACTCAGAGGCTTCCCATACCCTGGAACAAAATCCCAGTCCATGTTAGGCAGAGCCCCTCACTGACTCTCTTCAAGAGAAATCTTGACGAGTGGATGGGAGATCGTAGGTTTACCCCAGGGGTCACCCCTGTGTCGCTACTTGACAGAGGCACAGTAAACTAATTTTAATAAGTAAGGGGGTCTTCAATGTGTCACTATTAGACAAAGGCACAGTATTCTAAATTTATTCTATACCTTAGTACCACTACATGGGGTGGCGAAAGCCACATCTCTAGGGCTAGGCTTGCAAATGCCCCAGGGCAGATAGCCTAGTACTAAACTATGAAACTATGAAATATCATAGTTTATCAGGTTAGTTATAACCTGTTCCATGGCAGTGCAAATGAAGTTCATCAGGGTAATGGGTCTATAGCTTCTGGGCTACATGGTGTGGCCACCTTTGTGAATTTGTGTCACAGTTGGTATATACCATATGCAAGGATGAAGCCAGTGACTAATCCCATGTTAAATAGCCATAGGAGTGGATCCAATAGTGCATGTTTAGTGCTGTTCATCAGGCAGCCATGTATGTCATCATGTCCCAAGGAGGATGTATTGTTTCTTGTTTGTTTTGGAAAAAATCTTTAGCACGTGTTCTTTTGCAATCAAAGGGGGTTTGAGATATTCTGGAATATATTGGTTTTGTATAGTTGTCTCAAGGAAAAACTTGCACTAAATTTGTTCTCTAATATATTTGCGATATCTACTGAATCCAATTAGGTGGTGCCATTTTGAATATATTTAGAACAATGCTGGGTTTTATTCCTTAATTTCCTGATGCAAGTAAGGAAGGCTTTGCAATTATCCTCAATGTCCAGTGCTAGTCTATGTTCATGGGATGCCTTTGTCTTCATGAGGGTGTTTTACAGTACCTTTCATGTTGACCTAGATTTGTGTGTCTCTTGTTTTCTGTATATTCTAAGAGGTTTTTTCTTTTATTGTATTGCTTATTTATGTCTGTAGACTGCTAGGCTGGGTTGCTCTTGAACTTCTCATTCTGTTTGGTTCTGGTAGGAGCTGTCAAGTTAATACATTTATCTAGGGGAGAGCAGAATTTATTTGTATAACTACTAGGCATGTCAACATTTTGGGGGTTACAGTTATACTTGAGTTATATCGCATCATATAATTGCAGGAGATCATTTGAAGTATTTGAATACTTTGATATTTACATCTGATGGTTTGGGCATTTTGAAGAAGAAGGTTACCAGCTTGTGGAAAGACTTAAATGGGAAGGGGTATACTAGTGGGAATGTGTGTATAGATGCTCTGTTAGTAAGGAGCATGTCAAGAATATGTCTTGTAGTGTTTTTTTTTTTGACTATTTGGTCCAGGGGTTTTTGTTATAAAATCTAGACATTTTCCATAGCCTATATTTGAGGTGCATGTGTCCCAACTTACTGAATGGTAGTTAACGTCACCTAGGATGAAGTTTGAAGTTCATCTGTAAATATAGAAACTGAACATAGATTTCAAGATGCATTGAGGAAGTTGTGTAACGTGCTATGATCTAATAGGTTTTATTTAGTGTGATTTGTATCACAGAAAGTTCAGTGTGTGGGTCTCTAGAAATCTGTCTCAAGGTAATTTTTTTTAACAAATACGGATACTGCACCACAGTTCCCATTGGGTCCAAAGGGGTGCTAGGTACAAAATGAATGCTTTCTGTACTTTTAAACCAAAATTCAGTAATAATACACACTGGATGTGCTCCAAATGCAAAGGCCTCAAGATCAGGCAATTTGCTATTTAGACTCCTAGCATTAAGCAGCACTACCTTGATATTGTTTGGTTCTTGGTCTTTTTTCATTCTTCGGTTGGGAGGTCCATTAGCTACATTCTGTCTAAAAAGGCACAATGGGGACAGTGATGCTTTACCCAGTATGTGGAAGCCGTGGAATGAGAGGTGAAAGCCATCCTTGGTGAAGCAAGTAAGGCTGTGCAACAACTCATTCCAAATTGACTCATGCTGAATGCCCCTTCAATGATATCTTCAATGAACAGCTGTAACTTCAGCTAAAGCACAGTAAAATACAAAAAAAAATGACATGAGCCACTCAGAACTGATTTGAGTTGGTAGTTGGCTCTAGGTGCTGTAAAATAAATGTGCTTGTCTTCTTCCTGAATGTAGAATGGAGTCAAAATGCCTCATTTGGTTTTAGCTTGTACAAAGGAGCTTCAATTTCCAAGAATCTTAAAGTAAGACAACAATGGCCAACTGTACAATATAAATAACTGAGAAAATGGAAGCTTTAAACAGCTAAAGCTCTGTCCAACAGTGTTTCCCTTCGCAAATCTGCAGCAATCACCCCACTATCACCAAGTTTAATGATTACAATTTTTAGATAACAGGCACAGCTCGTGAAAAGTGTCTGTTTGTCCAGTGTTTGAGAAGTGACTAAAAGCACAGCAATTAAATGCAATAACATTGACTAAGCCACTTAGCACAGAAACCACTTGACAAACAATGCAGACTTAAAACAAATTCAATTAATAGCTGTAGTCTCAAATTCAAATAAAAAATAACTGTAAATTGCACAGATGACAGGACCCACTACAAACTGATTGAAAGGGAAATTGGCTAGGCTTAAAATGGCCCAGAAGGATAGCTAGCCTGATATTTATCTATGAACCAATGAAACTATAAGTAAACAATGGGTTATCACAGAACCTACTTGAAAAAGCAGTGCAAATGGTAAACATTTTCAATTAATATGTGCAACTTTAAATACAGAGAAAACATGTTAAAATGCAGAAAAAAAATGACAGGAACCATTTAAAGCCAATTTAAGTGGTTGTACAATTTTAACTTTTTGCTTAGTTGATGCAAAATGGAGTAAAAATGCCTTGTCTGGTTTTAAAGTGCTTGTTTTTTCAAAGACTGTTCAAGATTCAGATGACAAGGTCTCCTCTTACAAACTCACAGTATTCCACACCTAATCAAAGATCCCTTATTAGAAGTTACATTATGACTCTTCCTATGATTATGTAAAATACCAATCAAGCTGATGACTTTCAAATTATATAGTGTAATGCAGTCCACAAAGTGTCATGGTAGCACTATAGCCTATTGTAACATGAGAGGAATATGTCTACATGTGAACATTTTGTTTGGCATCGCAGACAAGAGTTAATTACTTTTTCCTTAATTCTGAATTGGAAATGGCAATGATGTTGCCTGCTTCCAGGGTTTGTATTTTTAATTTTATCTATGGTTCATAGGTTCATAGGTAAGTACTAGGCTATCTGCCTGAGGGCATTTATAAGCCTAGTCAGAGTGTGTCAGCTTTTGCCACCCTATTGATTAATTAACTGAGCCTCTGCAAGAAGAGCCAAGGAAGTGATCCCAGGGGTGTATTTTCTGTTACCCATCCACTCGTCAAGGTTTCTCTTGAAGAGTCTTAGTGATGGGCTCTGCCTAATGTAGGTAGGAATTTTGTTCCAAAGCATGGGGAGTCTCTGTGACAAGAATCTATCCCTCCAGCATGTTCTATTTATTGTTGTGGTGAGGTTTAGCTCACTAGAGTGAGTGGCTCGCAGTGACTTAGATTTCTTTAGGTGGAGCATGTCCATCAATTCTGAGTTGGACATGGCTTTGTAAGTCAGGCAGAGATCACCTCTGAGTAAGCGATATGCCTCTGAGTACAGCCGGAGTTTTTCCAGTTGGGCTGCATAAGACATATGTTTGAGGCCAGTAATCCTCTAGGTTAGGCACTTTTGTGGTCTTTCCAACTGTTGGAAGTGTCTTGTGAGGTACATCCCAAATGGGGCATTGTACTCTATGATGGGTCTGATGAATGACGAGTAGAGGGGCACTATAACCTCTTTATTTCTAGATGTGAACTCTTTAGTAATTAGATGGGCTACATAGAAGGATTTCCTAACTACTTTGGCAATATGATTGTCAAAGGAGAGATTACTATCTACCTGGGTCCCCAGATCTCTTATTACCTCTTCTGTATTAAGGGGACTGCCACCTATGTGGTAATTCATGGGTGTTTTATTTTTCCCAAACAGGATGACTATCCATTTTTTGGGATTTAGATTGAGACCATGATTTTGACAGCAGGTGTCCATCTCAGTAAGGCCCTTTTGTAGAATGTCCGTGTCAGCCGGAGGGTCAATTATGGCTCCCAGTTTGCAGTTATCGGTGAACTTGGTTAGCCATAGTCCTCCTGTGTTTGCCTGTACTTCTGAGAAGTATATACTGAACAGTAGGGGTCCCAGGACTGAGCCTTGTGGGACACCACTTGTGACTGGTTTAGAGTTGGACCTAGAGCCCCATATTCTTATTGTGTGAGTTCTGTCTGTAAGCCAGTTGGCAACCCGTCTCATGACATAGGGGCTTATGTTCAGGCTGGTGACTTTTTCTATAATTCCCAAGTGGGGAATGGTGTCAAAAGCCTTGGTGAGGTCAAGGTAGGCTGTGTGAACCACCTTCCCCTCATCTATTACCTTGTTGACTGTCTTAAAGAAGTCAACCAGGTTTAGTAGGCATGATCTGCCCTTAACAAAGCCGAACTGGGTTGGGTCAAGTGTTTGGAGGTTCCCAATGTCTTTGTTAATGAGTTCCATGATGATGCACTCCATAGCCTTGCAGACCAGGCTAGTCAGGCTTATGGGGCGATAGTTACCAGGGTCAGTTGTGGCCCCTCCTTTCTGGAGCGGAATAACCATTGCTGTGTGCCATTCTATGGGCATGTAGCCTGTGGAGAGGCTGAGGTTGAACAGCATGTTTAGGTGGGGGGTTAGTTTGTTCTGTAGTTCATGCAAGATGCAGCCTGGGACACCATCTGGCCCCATTGATGCTGTGCTTTTGGCTTTTGAAAGGGCTGTTTTCACCTGTGCGTCTGTGATTTCCGGGACACTACACTTTTCCAGTATTGTTGTGGGCCCTTTTGGGGGTGAGAGTGGGGTGAAGCTTGCATTGAATCTATCTGCCAGGATGTTGGCAATATCAGTAGGTTCAGCATATTTTATACTATTTTTCACTAGCTCAGAGCATATATACGAGTTGCCACTTAGATTCTTGACATAGCTAAAGGAGGCTTTGTGGTTATCTTTCGAATCCTTGGCTATTTTTCTTTCAAAGTTAACCTTGGATGATTTTATGAGGGACCTGAGTGTCTTACTGATACTGATCAGGGATGTCTTTCCTTCTTGAGATTTGCTTTTTTTATGAAATAGTTTCCTCTTTCTATTGTATAGCCTGGTTATGGCATGGGTCCACCAGACTGGTTTCCTTCTCTTAGGGGAGTGAGTCTAGATTTTGTTAGGGATGGCACGATCCATGCATCCTTGTAGGTGCTCATAGAGTGCATTTGTAAAGGTTCCTGCATCTTGGACACTGTTATTTTTAGTGTGGGGGCTGTGAAACTTACCACTTTATCATATCAGCCATCATGTTGCTGATGCCTCCCTTTGTCTTTACTACACTCCCACATGTGTATTTGCTTATTGTGAAGTTTGCATGCATATTTTCTGATCAAATTAATTCACTCTGTCCCACCGCTCGGTGATCACTTCTTTATTGACAACATGCTGCACTTCCTGTTTTTCACTTCCTTTTTCTGACAAATATTAAAGGATACCTTATTACTTTTTCAGTGTCTTGATGATTTGTAGGATAATCTGCAAGATTTTATAAGAAAAGTAAATGGTTTCTGTACTTTATGTTATCTAGACTTATTTTCTCCCAAGGGTAATTTTTAAACTAAAGCAGTCCCTTCATTATATACCTTATGCATTTTGTGATTCAACCAAAGTGTTTTGTTGAACTATCCTGTATGCAGCCTCTTACTGGTATGTGTTTATGAATGCAAAAGTTAATATTGGCATTGAACTTATTGATAGTATCCCGGACAGTTTTATTTGAGTCATGGAGGATATTATCTCAGTCTGTTTTTGAAAAGTGTCATTTATCACATCATAGTTTTAATCAGTAATTTTTGGAAGGATGACTTCTTTATGATCATATTTAATTTTACTCATATGTTAAACATGATGGCATTATGACCTGTGTTAATTAAAAAAAAAAGTATTGGTTGGTGAGGAGCTGAACATTTCTAGATTTGCTGACATGATATTTACATATTGCTACACCAGCTGGATTTTGTGCTCTTTGATCCACATTGTTTTGTTTAGCAAAGTTAATTAATATTTGGACATATTTATTTGATGCTGAGTTATTTACCCAGTCCATGATATTGTTGATAAAATACCCCGTAAGGATTGTATTTGCATTGATGTTTTACATCTTGGAGCTTACTGAAAATTCTAAAGGCTCTGTCTAGGTCATAGGCAAACTAAAGAAAGTCCCTACAATATTATATTCAGTACCACTGGTATTTATTGTAGAATGTACAATTAGAAACCATGAGTTGTTTTCTTGACTTTTAGATTTTATTTGCCTTTCTACAAATATTGACTGAACGCTACCTGCCCTATCAGATCTACAACAGTGGAAGAATGTATATTCTGGAATTGTTACATGCATTTTGTATTTTTAAACCATTTTTCAGTAGTTGTATAGATATGAGGATCTTCTAAGCAGACACAAGCTTCTAAACCACCCATTTTTTATGCTTAGACTTTTGTCATTGAGCAAAAATATGTTTAGCATTGTTTGAGTTCTGAAAATAATAGGCCTTTTGTATGTTCTTTGTGTGTTCTTGTGGGTTTTCTCTGGGTGCTTCAGTTTTCCCCCACATTCAAAAGACATTTGCTAGGTAAAGTGGAAATATCTAAATTGTCTGTAGGTGAGAGTATATTTAAGTCTGATATGGAAGTATGATTGGTCAATCAACTTCTGTTCCTGTTTGACCAGTAATCTCTGTCGTCAGTGGTAACTATTCATGAGGTCACTATTGGAGTCAGTTGTGGCTCATAATTATAAATATATGGAGCATTTCTGTTCAGCATTTGTCTTCCCCAAGGAGAAAGATAAAAATTCTTCAACAGAAAACACTGGCTGGTTGCACATCTGTCTCCAGGCTGGCAGGCATTGAGTTCCCTGTCAATGACACTATGCTCCTAGCCACTAAATTAATGCCAGAACTTTCTCTTGACATGTATCTGTTGAATGAGTTTTTCTTGGATCCGGACACCTTAGTGTAGTGTATTAATGCAGATATTGATAAGGGTAGTTCTGAAGATGTTCAGAAGGTAACTCTTTAGTTCCTCCTTGTCTTCTGCTTCAGTGTTAGTTGATCTGGATTTGAACAGTGTTTAATGGCACCTAGCACAGTTAATGTGCTACATGAGATTTTGTCTTTAGGGTATTTGTCAGTGACATAGTGATAGTTTCACGGACATTTAGCATGGGTCTAGCCCTGATGTTGGTAGCTTGAAGTGCAGTAATACAAGTAGTTTTCTAGCACACACTTCCTCCTGTTCTGGTGCATTAGCTTTGATGTATTTGCTCTATTTGCAGTACTTGCCACTCCCAAAGTACAACGTTTTAGCTTTCTTGGTACTCAATGCCATTTTTAAATTCCATGCCTGAAAACTAGTCTCTGTTGCCTTTATCTTCTCCCTTCTAGCAGCTGAAATTTTTTAAGTAAGTTACTGCATTATTATGATAAGTACAAGAAAACTGTTCTTATTGCATTTTATGTCAGTATTTCTCAGCTTCAGTAACTGATATATTTTTTACAAATCTTTAAACTAGTTTTGCTATAAATACTATTTAAACCTAATGCTGTTCTACCAACTTTTAATCAGTTATGTGATAATGTGTTGGTAGGCCTACTTTTTAATTGAATAACATCTTGAAATGTTGAGTAGTACTGTTTGAGGAAAAATAATGTTGCAATGCTGAATGATGGTTTATCTGTTTTTAAATTAGTTTTATAACAAAGTGCTGATGTTTGGCCTACTTTTATGGAGAGCTATTTTATGTAGTCATATGCTCGTCCTATTATCAACACGATCATTTTATGAAGACCTTATAGATTATAAATGTAAGGTTGCTCTGTTGCTCACTTTTTCAATATTGGCATACAGTGCTGCCCTTCTTGAAATAATATATTAATATCTTAGTAAATACTTGCAAGCTGCTAAAGATATATGTATATACAGCTGACAATTTTATTGATGATTGTATAGTATTAATAGCATGATAGCTCTCATATATATCAATTTGTACATATTTATTTACTTTGGCCTTACCAACAGGGTATAACTGCTGCATCTTAACACTTTTTCTCTGCTCTGATCTCATTTGTGATAAGTAAGATGCCTCTAATTCATGAAGTGGCTTTGTAAGAATTAAGATTAATGTGATTTGTTCATTATCTGCCTTTACTTGTTTAGTAGATGTCTTACTAGATGATGTACACTGATTTATTAGAGTGTATAATCTGTTTTTCTCTCTCGCTGTCTCACTACATGTCCGTTATAGTGCTCCTTTTTTTCCTATGTCACAATCGTACATTTTCTTTTTTCCCTCCCTCATTATTCTCTACTGTCAGCTGACCTGTACAATTCTATGAAGTAATTATAGACCAATCAAAACACCCCCAATAAAGAGCATTACTGTTCTCCCTGATTTTACCTGCTAAGTAGGACATCTACTACACTGCCCAGTCTAGCAAGCCTCACTAGGTATGTTACCTTTGTAACACAACAGTTAATAGGTTCATAGGTTCATAGGTTCATACTAGGCTATCTGCCCTGGGGCAATTACAAGCCTAGCCCGATTTTGTTTGGCTTACGCCACCCCTTGATTTGAGTATACTGTGCCCTTTTTAAGGTTTAGTTTACTGTGCCTCTGTCTAATAGTGACACAGAAGTAATCCCCGGGACAAACCTACGATTCCCCCATCCACTCATCAAGATTCTTCTTGAAGAGATTCAGTGAGGTGCTCTGCCTAACATGAATTGGAATTCTATTCCAGAGCGAAGGGAGCCTCTGGGTTATGAATCTGTCCCTCCAGCAAGTTCTATTTATTTCTGTGCTGAGGTTCATGTCCCTCGAGCGTGTGGCTCTAAGGGATTTAGATTTACTGAGGTGGAGCATGTCCATTAATTCTGGATTGGACATAGCTTTATATGTCAGGCATAGATTGCCTCGAAGTAGGCGGTATGCAACTGAGTAGAGCTGGAGTTTTTTTAACCAAGCAGCATATGGCATCTGCTTGAGTCCCTTGATCCTCTTGGTGAGGTACTTTTGGGGTCTTTCTAATTACTGCAGGTGTCGGGTAAGGTACATCCCAAAAGGGGCATTATATTCTATGATACGCCTGATGAGGGATGAATAAAGGGGCACGATTACCTCTCTTGATCTAGATGTGAATCCTTTCATGATGAGGTGGGCAATGTGGTTGTCAAAGGAGAGATTGCTATCAACTTGGTTCCCCAGATCCCTAATTACTTTCTCTGTACTTAATGGGTTACCGCCTATGTGGTAATTTGTAGGCACATTGTTTTTGCCAAAGGGTATGACTATACACTTTTTGGCATTTAGCTTTAGACCATGGCTCTGGCACCAGTTATCCATCTCTGTGAGACCTTTTTGAAGGATGTTTGTGTCAGCTGGAGAGTCAATTATGGCGCCCAGTTTGCAGTCATCTGCGAACTTGGTGAGCCATAGTCCTCCCACATTGGCCTGTACCACAGAAAAGTATATACCGAACAAGAGCGGTCCCAGGACAGAACCTTGTGGGATGCCACTTGTGACCGGTTTCGAGTCTGACATGGCTCCAGAAACTCTCACTCTCTGGGTTCTGTCTTTGAGCCAGTTTGCGACCCATCTTGTGACATAGGGTTTATATTTAAGCTGGATAGCTTATCTATGATGCCCGAGTGGGGTATTGTGTCGAATGCCTTTGCTAGGTCCAGATAGGCTGTGTTGACTACCTTCCCTTCATCTATGGCTTTGGTGACTGTTTCAAAGAAGTTGACCAGGTTCAAAAGGCAGGATCTGCCCTTGACGAAGCCGAATTGGGTAGGATCTAGTGTCTGTAGGTCCCCAATGTCTTTGTTTATGAGCTCCATGATGATCCTCTCCATAGCCTTGCAGACTAGGCTAGTCAGGCTTATGGGGCGATAGTTTCCAGGGTCCGTAGAGGCTCCACCTTTGTGGAGTGGGACCACTGTTGCTGTCAGCTAACCTGTACAATCTTGCAGTTAAGAGAATCAAATTGTCAGTTGTTGGAAGTGGATACATGTACATTCCCATTTATAGCTGTATAATAACTAGCTACAAGGTGGCTTAACTATTAGCTGTCTGTCAGCTGTGCAGCAACTCTCATATTGGTTAAATTCCCTGTGCTAAATTTAGAAAGACAACTAACATTTCTAATAGTAAATGTCCTGATCAGTTTATCTTAATTGCTGTTGAGACATTAAAATTAAAGTGTTTAAGTTAATTTTTACTTACCCTAGGGTTTTGCTTGCAGTAAAACAGATTGTTTTCAAGCACCTGATACTGTTTTTGTGCAACATAGTCCATTTGCACTTGATACGTTTGGGCTCACTACGATTCCCAGCCTTACGCCAATTCCCACCTAAACCCAAGAATGTCACATTTATACTCCTAATTGCTCCAGCCACTTTTCTAATCTTCCATTAAAATATGCCTTTAAATCCACATGTTCTAGTACTTCATCCTACACAAACCCCCTCTCTATACTAACTTTTAAGAATGCCACTCAAATGTACTTCATTAAGAGGATCGTACCTTATTTAATGTCTTAAAAAGTTCATGTTCCTCAAAGTTCCACATTAAAAGGGTCTGTCACACATTTAGTATTAGGAATTTTTTAACTGATATCCATGGTAAATAGAAATGAATCATATTAATTCATTAAAGGATCTTTTTACAAGTAAAAGCAACATAATTTACCCATCCTATGACCTTCCTAGTTGAAGTTGTTAGCAAAAACGTTAGCATGAGTTCCACGTTTGCCCATTTGTTCCACATTATGAGAGCTAGTGTTCCTCATTTTGGAGATGGACTGTTGAGAGCTATGCCTTTACATTTCCTATTACTTTCTTTCTTGAGATTATCATCTTGCTAAACAATATTCTTATTAATCTAACTCTCTCTCTCTACTAACTTTCTTAACTCAAACAAACCATACACTACTACATCACCATATATCTCCCACAAAACCCATGATCATACAATATTTTAATATGTCATACGATATAGACAGAATATATCACATGAACTATTCCAGTCTACTGCACATAGACTCTTCCCCTATAGATACCTACAAATCCACATACTAATAACTTTCCCTCAAAGTCATCTTACCCAATTCCTCCTTCCCATATCTCCCACTAAACAAAATAAATAAATTAAAGTGGCCTTCATATCACTGTCTGATTTCCCATTTGTGCATCTCTGAATGGGGGTGTACACCCTTGTCTACGACAAAACCAATTGTTTCAGCCCACTATTACCACATCAGCCAAACCCATGCCCTCTCTTCCCAAATAGACAAAATAGTGCCCTACTATTAAATGCAAATGTAAGAAGTCTCAGCAATAAAATTTAAGACATCTATGCATGTGTAGCAGAGAACTCCCCTGACATATTAATTTCTACAGAAACTTAATTAAAAAAGAAGTGACAGATAAACAAATAGAACACCTGGCTACAGTATTCTTAGACTTGATAGACAACAAAAGCAAGCAGGGGGTGTCGCCATTATATTCAGCAATACATTAGACTTAATTCTCTATACAAATACGATTCTCTGCTTCCACAATGCCAGACATTTAATATCTCAACTCAAAATGAAAAAAAAAAAAACAGGCAACACCACTATAGTACTGGAAGATATATTGAGTTGGTTTAACATTAACATTTCTCAAGGAAAAAATCATACTGAGACTCATGGATACTGACTGGTACACCTGTAACTCTGAGTAGCAAAAAATGCAATCAACCTCTATGGCATCTACCAAGTTATTGATCCACCTACTAGAATTGATAAAACAGTGATAAAATCAATTCTAGACTGACTACTAACCAGCAACCATAAGAATATTATCACCTATGGCTACCTACCTGATATCATAAGTGACCATTTACCAACTTTTTCCTTTGGCACTACAAAAGCTTTAACAAAATATTTAGCTTTAGTAGATTATATGACCTAACTTCACTCTGCAAGGGACATATTCAGTGAAACTCTAAAACACTAAAAAACAATGTGACTGGACCCCTCTACAAACCCTTCCACTTAATGATGCAGTCACATTTTGCAACTCTGCTAGAATATATTAGACAGCAAGTCCCCAATAGCATTAAAAGAATAAAAATTAACCCTGCCCTGTTACTAAAAAAGGAAACAAAAACATTTATGCCGCAAAGAGATTGGCCATGGAAGTTATGCATACAAATAAAACTCAATCAGACCATTATAAATTCAGGCAGCTGAGAAATATTACAAAGCATCAAATAAAAAACAACAAACAAATGTATTACTATACCCACCAGCAAAGACACCACAATAACCACATATCCTTTTGGAAATCTGTTAACAAGCTACTTACCAGGTTAGACAACCACACCACCATCCAAAACTAGCAATACTTCAGATACAATAACTAACAAATTTAATTCTCCTTTTATCCAGTCTGTCCTTAATCTACTTAAGATAATCTCTAGCAGTCTTCCTCTCTCTCTCTCTCTCTCTCTCTCTCACACATTCACACATTCACACACACACACTACACACACACACACACACACACACACACACACACACACACACACACACACACACACACACACACACACACACACACACACACACACACACACACACTCTCTCTCTCTCTCTCTCCCAATAATCCCTGAAAACCATAATGCCTCATTCTTTTTCAACCTATTCCTCTTTATATTTCTATTTTTTAAGCTAAAATCCTGAACCTTAGTAGCAGATAATGTTTGTTCAGAATATCATTATCATATCCCATAGCTATGCTTATCAACTGCTCCATAATTGAAAGTCAAATTCCTTCTCTCTAGAACATATATATTATTCCCCTAAATAAAGAGGGTACATCCACAGAATTCCTACTATAGGACTATAGCAATACTCTCACCACTGGCAAATAGTATTTGCATGCCACTTATGAATTATCTTACTGATAATAATCCCATTACAAACACACAGCATGGCCTCATACGCAAGCATATTACCACAACTACTCTACTTAGCTTTACAAATAAGATTAAAAATGAAAGGAGTAAAAGTCAACTTATTTGTTCCATTCTTCTGCATATATTTAAAGCATTTAACATCATTCCATGTCAAAAATTGCTGTTAAAACTTTCCTCCTTAAAACTCTCTCAGTCTGTACTATCATGGTTCCATAACTACCTCTCTTGTAGAATTCTGGCAGTCAAGTGGAAACATATTCTTCCTTCTTTCCTCTTTGTATATTACTATACTATGGCTATTACTAGGGAGCATATACTGGCTACACTCACTAAAGCCAAAAACATGGCCTCAGTGGGCCCCATTAACATCCTGGGATGCCTCCTGAATAGTTTAAAATGTGACTTATCAGGACCCCTGGAGTCATTATTTAACTATAGTCTTAAAACAAGCTTTGTGCCACATGAATGGAGGACTGCAGCAGTCAACCTCCTTCGTAAGGGAGGACCTTCAACAGATCTTGAAAACTACACTCCCATTAGTCTAACCATGGGAAAACTTATAGAAATTATCAACAAGGACATTGGAGACATCCAAACACTGGATCCCTCCCAGTTTGGCTTTATCAAAGGAAAGTCATGCTTACTGAATCTAGAGGACTTCTTTGAAAAGATCACTAAGGAAATGGATGAGGAGAAAATGGCGCATACTGCCTACCTAGATCTGGCTAAAGCATTTGATACAATACACCACTTGGGCATTGTCAACAAACTTATAGAACTAGGTATAAACCCCCTTTATAATATACTGGATAGCTAGCTGGCTCACTGACAGGACCCAGGAGGTTAAAATTGTTGAGGCCACCTCCACAAAGAGGCTGGTCACCAGTGGAGTTCCACAGGGCTCTGTGTTGGGCCCACTCATTTTTGGCATCTACTTCTTGAATGTCCAAGCCAATGTCAAAGGCCTTTGGCTGACCAAGCTTGCAGGTGGTTGCAAACTAGGAGCAGTCATTGAATCTCCCCAAGATGAGAACACCATTCAGTAAGACACTTGGTTCCAAAGCCACGACTTAAAACTCAATACCAAGAAATGCATTATAGTACCTTTTGGGAAGTCTATTACCCCAGGTAACTATGTCATCAATAAAAACACCCTTAAAAGTTGATTCACTAGTCAGGGATCAAGAAACTCATGTAGTTAGTAGCCTAGCCATAGCAGTAAGAAAATCCTTCTATATTGCTAAACTTATAAGTAAGGGCATGGCATCTAGGTCCAGAGAGGTCACCATACCATTGTACTCGGTCAACATCAGACCCATCATAGAGTATAATACCCTCTTCAGTATCACCTGACCATGCACATACAGCAGCTGGAACATCCACAAAGGTTCCTTACAAAAAAAAAAAAAAAAAAAAACTGCAGGGAATAAACACAATGTCCTATGCCTCAAAGCCTTGTCTCTTTACTCAGCATCATACAGACTTATGAGAGGTGATTTTTTGCCTAGCATACAAGGTATCCCTGCACCCTGTTCTGATGAATCTATTGCACATCTGCAAAACAAGCACCATTAAAACTATTAGATTAAAGACCTGCTACATAAATATGGCATGTTGGAGAGAGAGATATGTTTCTCAGAGAATTCCCATTCTCTGGAACAAGCTCCCCATCCATATGAAGCAGAGTTCATCCCTATCCCTTTTTAAGTGCAACTTGGATCAGTGGATCAGTAATCAGAAATTCACCCTTGGTCTGGCTACTATGCCTTTGATAGATGGAGTCAATCAGTAAATCACCAACTGTATACATTAAATTTGTGGGTCACATTTGGGTTGCAAGGCTAGGCTTACAAGGACCATAGTGGTTGGTAGCCTAGTATTACACCTATAAACCTATAAACCAATATGTGCCACAGCGATCCATCCTTGGTCCTCTACTTTTCAAAATGTAAGTACTTATTTGGTACAGCTTCCAGAGATATTGCACCCATGTGCTCAGCCCCTACCCTCTCCTAACTACAAAATATTACACAACAGTCCTTCTATTTTATAGAATCATGGCTATCCAAATCTCAGCTCCATCTTAACCCCAAGAAAACTAAAAGTATACTTTACCCATGAAAATATCACTGAGCAAACCATTCCTTTACTACTACCTCTAACAATAACACTCCACTAGAACTTGTATCCCAAACCAAACTGTTAGGAGTGATAACAGATGATAATTTGTAGACAGACCATTGTATAACACATGTAATAAAAACAATCCGAAGACTTGCAACCTTATATAGCTCCAAATACTGCTATACTAAGAGCACCAGAAGAAACATAAAATCTATATATTTACTACCATCATTACTTTATGCATCCCCGTTTTACTATCCTAAATGCTAATTTAAAAGCTAAACTAAATATATGTTAAAAAATAGCAACATTTGCCTCAAATCTTCCTTCCTGTTCCAATCACCACCCTGACTTAAAGGAAATGAAATAGAATTATCAAACTATCTTATTCATAACAAATGATCGCCAGCCATGCTGTTTTCTATCAACATGAAAGCTGCCCACCCCTTCAAAATACTCTGCTATGTTACCCCCTATAAGACATTTACAAGCTAGTAAAGAATCTGTCAATAAGATTAAGTCTAAGAACTGAGCAGGCAAATCACTATACATTATGTAGCAGAAATATGGAACAAGCATCCCTTTCCTCCTGTCATTCCAAACATAAACAACTTCAAATTTTTGCTTAAAGGACATCTGTTCAGATCCTGGCCATGCTCCTATCATACACCAAATTAACTCTAACATTCCAAAACCCACTTCCTTATATTCTACTATCTCTTTTTCTCTAAGTCCAAGCATTGCATATTCCCCAGATAAACAAATGATTCCCTCTTCTGTCAGAACAGTATAGTCTGCCTTAACCAACTGAATCTACTCATCTTCTGTATTACTCATGTGATTTGGTGCTTTTTTATTTAATTACTTTGTGGTAACTCTTCTTGTGACATGTTTTCTGCTATTACTGTTAGCTCTGTGAATTATTATATGAATATATCCACAATTCTGCTTTTATTTGCATTTGCATTTGTACTTAGTTTGTACTTAAATCTCTAATTGTTCCTAAATATGCAGGTTTTCTCTCTTGACCTCCAGTGAAAAGGGTAATGCCAGTCATGCCATTTATGGTATCCCAGTAAACAAATACTAAATAAATAAAAATAAATTATAGCTGTCTAATTTTTTCTTTCTTCAGTAGACTGTTCAACTGCAGTTCAGTCTCATAATTAGCTTTTGAAACATCTAGCAGAGGTGATTCAACATCTAGTCTCATGAGGATTGATGCTCAATAGGAAGTGGGGCCTGATTTCATCTAGAAAAAAAAGTTGTTTTGGTGCTTCATTAGATTCCTGCAAAAAGAGAATTGTTACATATGAAATTATTTAAATTCACAATGAGCTATCAGCCCTAGGATTTTTGGACATCAATGTGTGACCATTCTTTTGACATAGGAAAGACTGTGTCATGTGACAAAAATATGCAGTTGCTTCTCTGAATTTTCTGGGATGAAAGTAAACAAGATTCTTCCTTTGGGTCCTCGGATCATGCAGATTCTTGTGAGGACCAGCAGTTTAGAAAAATTTTTGCATGTCCTTCTGGAATCCTATACTTGCTTAAATGTTGAAATGAATTTCATTAGTTCTGGTTAGGGAAATTATTTGGAATATCCAAGGTATGTGGTCCCTGGAGCTTTTTAAAATTTGCATAAATCTAAGGAAGTTGTCAATGATGTCTCTGCCAATCAGATTTAATCACTTAGAAAGCTCTGAGAAGGCCTGTGTTGCAAATGGTGTTCATCAGTACACCAGTAGTGTGTTATCTGAACAAGTATGCAGGAGGCAGCCTGTATCTTACCAGTTGAGCAAGATGGGAATAATGAAGTGAGAAGGGGGTTCAGTAGCAGTGTGCTTTTTCAGGTAAGCAGGAAAAAGAGGTTACCTTGAGCAGCTCTTGATGCTCTCAAATTTTGGAGTCTCAGAAGGAACCCAGTCACCTCACAAGAAAATGATAAGTAAAAATGTTTTAGACAAAAGTCCAACATAATCTACTAAGGTCATCTTCAATGCTCTTTCTTTATGCATCTCTTAATTTTCCCACATTTGTAGAGTCTTGGGGGTAAAGGCAAAGGAAAAACTGGTTTACATGATTCTAATAACTGCAATACATAGCTCTGACTCTCCCAACTAATACAGTTACAAAATAAGTCTGTTATGTTGCCTCGAAGAAGACCGACGTTTGACCAGGTAGGAAAGTTCCTGCAATCCACCATTCTTGGTCTTCTTTCAACTGCATGGTTGCGGGGTTTTGTTACCTTTTAGATATAGTTTTGAAACAAAGAATAAACATTTTAAAGGAAATAAAAAATACATGTACTGGAAAATCATACTTTAAACATTGAAAATTGGCTAAACTGGTGTTTGAAGGAAGTGATAGCAGCAGATGAGGTGGGCTTTCTGTTGGTAATGCAACACTAGTCACAGCTGTTGGACCAGGAAAGTCCGACTAGGACAGAGACTATTTCCAGAGGAGGCCCAGAGAGAAATGCTCCAGGCGCATGTCTTTGGAATGTGGGAGAAAACCGGATTAACTGGGGGAAACTCACATGAATGCAGGAGAACATGCAGACTCCAGAAAGAAGGCACCAAAGCTGAGAATTGAACCAAAGAAACTGTTGCTGTGAGGTGACAACATTAACTGCTGCACCACTGCACCATCATTATTCAATCTCATTAGCATATTTAATTTGATTTACAGTCCTTAGCATTTCTTTCACTGACTTGGGTATTTTTGGGTGGTGTCCTGTATTTCAAAGTTCTAAATGAATTTGTAATTCAAGAGAGAGATGAGTATTGTTTGGAAAGTTTGAACCTATCACATTTCAAGACCTTGGAATTAGTTTACCATGAGTCTCTGCCATGAAAAAAAGAATATATATATATATATATATATATATGTGTGTGTGTGTGTGTGTGTGTGTGTGTGTGTGTGTGTGTGTGTGTGTGTGTGTGTGTGTGTGTGTGTGTGTGTGTGTGTGTGTGTGTGCACATGGTTTACTATCAAAATTGTAACAGTCAAAAAAAAACCTTTGTTTCACTGACCCACAACACCAAACATGGAACACTATTTAGGTCAGTATGTGAAACATTGTGCCGATTATTCAAATTTAGCATTATTCGACTGTTTTTATCCCCTACACCTTACACAAGGTGAGAGAAAGTTACTGTTGGTCGTTTTTGCATTTAAGTTACCTGAAACACATTGCAATTAAGTTACCTGGCACTTGCTCACTAAAGCAATTATATAAGTCAGCAGTAAAATATTAAAAGCACTACACCCTCACAAACTCCCCTTGAGTACCTTGTTCCCCATTGGCCCTTTTTTTTCAATTATAAAGGAATTCCCAATACTATTCTAGCATGTCCAAAGGTCAGTTGTCAATCTCCTCTCCGGTCCAGCTGTTGAATCTGGGAATCTTGAGGCAATGTTACAAGTGCCTCATGTACACAGACAACCCTCTCCTCCTCCCAACAAATTCCAACACATGTGAGAGATGCAACCATATAGCCATACTGGAGGCTAAGCTGTCTCAACTCAGTACTGGCGAAACCAGTCAGGAGGAGAAGGAAACCACACTCACTACAATTCCAGTCTCAAATAGACCTACCACGACAGCAAACCAAACACATAAACACACAAAAACATACTTGGAGGCTCTAAATAAAAATCTGCCTAAGCAGCAGAGACCTCCAAAGCAGACACCCAAGCAACCACTACCCCAAAACAAACCATGTGCAACACATAGCTCACAAAGCCAGTGTGCCGAACAGTCACAGACCATAACACTAAACAACACACCTGATACACTTGTAATAGGTGACTCTATCGTCAGGTACACTGACGTCCCACTCACCAGGCTGAACAAGGAGAAGGTCACGGTGAGCTGCCTGTCAGGTGCTAGGATCCGCCACATAACACAAGCACTCAGGTCACTCCAAGGCAAGTACAAATATGACTCAGTCATTGTCCATGCTGGTGTGAATGACCTGAGACATACCTCCCTGGGCTACATGAAAAGAGACATAGAGGAGCTCTCTGAGCATGTAGCCCAAGCCGGTATGACCCTGACCTTGAGTAGCATCTTACCCTCACCAAGAATGATGCCACAATATGAAGACAAGATGATACATTTCAACAATTGGCTTAAGTATTGGTGTCATTCAAAGGGGATCCAATGCCTGTCAGCCTGGGATGACATGCTCGACAAGCCACGATGCTTCGCTAGGGATGGCTTGCACCTGTCACCCCTGGCTTTTGGATATTGGCAAAGGCTCTTGTTACCCCCATAGTGCCTTTTTTAGGCAAGGCTCAAAAGACAAACCCACCTCCATAGGTATCACAAGGGATAAGAAACTAAGAGTAATGCTACTCAATGCCAGAAGTCTAAACCTCAAGATGCAAGCACTCAAAACTCTTCTTAGCATGGAGAACATCGATATCTGTGCAGTAACAGAAACCTGGTTCAAGGCTCCCGAGAGCACCCCAGCACTACCAGGTTATACCTCATACCATGCTTTTCAGCCCCAAAACTTGGACCGTACCACAAAAGGAGGGGGAGTATCAATATTTGTCAAAGATACCCACACCTCCAGGTTGGTGGCACAGCACGAAGCATCAGAGACAATCCACATGCAACTAACAGTGGGTAAAACTGGCTTCCAGTTTATAGCCTGCTACAGACCACCCTCCCAAACCCAGGAACACCACTCGGCCTTCCTGAGAACACTGGAAAATATGAAGGTCTCTCCAAACACCATTATATTGGGCAACTTCAACTACCCAAACACAGACTGGGAGCATTACTCTAGCTCCAACACCCTAGCCCAAAGGTTCCTAGACTTTATAAATTCAAATGCTATGGAACAACTTGTTACCACTCCCACAAGAGGGGAAAACATACTGGACCTGATCATCACCAACATGGGGACTCTATGCTCCAGACCAGAAGTGTATCCCTCACTGGTAAGATCAGACCAGAAACTAATCTCACTGGATATTCACATCCCGACTCCACCCCCTGCCCTGAAAACCACAGTGAAAAACTTCTCTAAAGCAAATTTCACACTCCTCAAAACCGAGGTGGAATCCTTCAAAGCCCCCAGGCCTGTTGAAAATATGGCCCAGACCACAGAATCCTTTATAAACGCATTCTATGAACACCTTCAGGAATGCATGGATCATGCAATCCCAAATAAATCCAAGACCCAATCCTCCAAAGGCAGATGGCATGTCTGGTGGACCCCAGCCATAAACAAACTATACAATAGAAGGAGGAAGCTACTACATGATAGAGCAAAATCCCAAAAAGGGAAGGCATCTCTGATCAGTATTAGCAAAAAACTACGGGCACTCATAAAATCGTCTAAGGCCAGCTTCAAGAGAAAAATTGCACAGGACACTAAGGATAATCACAAGGCTTTCTTTAGTTATGTTAGGAACCTGGGTGGGAATTCCCAGATATGCTCAGAATTAGTCCAAAATGACAAAAAATACACCGAACCCACAGACATTGCTAGCATCCTAGCTGACAGGTTCAGCGCAAACGTCTCCCCCCACTCCCCACCAAAAGGGCAAATATTTATCCCAGCAGAGTGCTGCCCCCCCTGACATCTCAGATGCTCATGTAAGAGCTGCCCTCTCCAAAGCAAAAAACACAGCATCAATGGGACCAGGCAGTGCCCCGGGCTGCATCCTACATGAACTCCAAGAAGAGCTAAACCCAAACATAAAACTACTGTTCAATCTCAGCCTTACTACAGGATATGTACCCAAAGAGTGGTGTACAGCAACAGTGGTCCCCCTCCACAAAGGTGGTGCCTCAATGGATCCTGGAAACTATCGCCCCATAAGCCTGACTAGCTTGGTCTGCAAAGCTATGGAAAGGATCATCATGGATCTCATAAATAAAGATATTGGGGACCTACAGCCACTGGATCCTACCCAGTTCAGCTTTGTTAAGGGCAGATCCTGCCTATTAAACCTGGTTGATTTCTTTGAAACAGTCACCAAGGCCATTAACGAGGGGAAGGTGGTCCACACAGCCTACCTGGACCTTGCAAAAGCCTTCAATACAATACCCCACTCGGGCATTATAGATAAGCTCACCAGCTTAAATATAAACCCCTATGTCACTAGATGGGTTGCAAACTGGCTCAAGGACAGAACCCACATGGTTAGAATTGCTTGAGCCATGTCAGACTCCAAACCAGTTACAAGTGGCATCTCACAAGGCTCAGTCCTGGGACCCCTCTTGTTCGGTATATATTTCTTGGTGGTACAGGCCAACACGGAAGGACTGTGGCTGACTAAGTTCACAGATGACTGCAAACTGGGCGCCATAATCAACTCTCCAGCCGACACAAGCATCCTCCAAAAGGGCCTCATAGAAACAGACAACTGGTGCCAGAGCCATGGCCTCAAGCTAAACGCCAAAAAGTGTATAGTCATCCCTTTTGGCAAAAACAAAGTGCCCACAAATTACCACATAGGTGGTAATCCATTAAGTACAGAAGAAGTAATTAGGGACCTGGGGACCCAAGTTGATAGCAATCTCTCATTTGACAACCACATGGCCAAAGTGGTTAGAAAAACATTTTATATAGCCCACCTAATCATGAAGGGATTCACATCTAGATCAGGGGAGGTCATCGTGCCTCTTTACTCATCCCTCATCAGGCCCATAATTGAGTACAATGCCCCTTTTGGGATGTAACTTACCAGACACCTGCAGCAACTGGAAAGACCCCAAATGTACCTCAACAAGAGGATCATAGGGCTCAAACAGATGCCATATACTGCCCGGTTAAAGAAACTCCAGCTCTACTCAGTGGCATACCGCCTGCTCAGAGGTGATCTGTGCCTGATGTATAAAGCCATGTCCAACCCGGAATTAATGGACATGCTGCACCTCAGAAAATCCAAATCCCATCAAGCTACGTGCTCGAGAGACTTGAACCTCGGCACTGAAATAAATAGGACATGCTGGAGGGACAGATTCATAACCCACAGGCTCCCTTCACTCTGGAATAAAATCCCAGTCCAGGTTAGGCAGAGTCCCTCATTGACTCTCTTCAAGAGGAATCTTGATGAGTGGATGGGAGATCATAGGTCTACCCCGGGTATCACTTCTGTGTCACTGTTAGACAGAGGCGCAGTATACTAACCTCGAAAAAGGGCATAGAAAAATTAATTTAAAATGGGTGGCGAAAGCCAAACACACTCTGGCTAGGCTTATAAATGCCCTAGGGCAGATAGCCTAGTATGAACCTATGAACCTATGAACAACAGAAACGTAAGTTCGGGTTGTCAGCAGTATGAATGTATTGCAGAACACTGAGCTACACATTTTTGCAGGGGGGCAAGCTGCCCTGTACCCCTGTGGGAGGCTGTGTCCCTCCACCTCTGCAAATTATATATTCCAACTCCGAGACTGGACTACAGTGGGGAACAGGGTAAATTTCTCAATCTGCATTGTAACTTGTAATAAGGTTGAACACGTATGTGCAAATGCACAGTGCATTTGCTGAAGTGGGGACTCGCACACATGAAGGTTCATCAACACTCATTCAGCCAACTAGAATTCAACATCCTGTTTTTACCAATTTTGATGGTAAACACACACACACATATATATATATATATATATATATATATATATATATATATATATATATATATATATATATATATATTAAATCAGCTAAGTATCAGAGACCAAGTGCAAGTATATACATTTGACCATCTCACAGAACACATTGATACAGACACACATATGCATACACACACACACACACACACACACACACACACACACACACACACACACACACACACACACACACACACACACACACACACACACACAATGATGTCAAAGGACTCTTACATGCCAACCTTGCTAAAGATAAAATTATTTCAGCCTTAGTCAGAGTCAGATCTGTAGCCCAGACCAGCAACCAGGAGGCTAATCAGTTTGGTGATGGAGATTTGCAGCCCTCAGAAACAGGACAGTTCACTTTTTTTTTAGAGGAATGAAAATCCCATCTAGATTTAAAGAGACTTGAGCTGGAAGCCAAATATTTGGAATTAGAATCAGCAGAGAGTCTGTAGAATTTGGGGCCAAAGGAAATTAGAAGTAGCACCAACATAAAAGGGAGATTATGACTCTTCGTCATAGTCATGGAAGCAATATGGAAGGGAATAATTGAACCCCAGAAGCAATAAAGGTCAGTAAATTTCCTCCACAGTTTACAGAGAGTGATAATTGTGAAGGTTTTATTCATGTATTTGAAAGAATATGTAAGCAGTATAATGTTGACCAAGGGCACTGGGTATGGTTCCTGACACCCTTACTCCACGGTAAACTACTGCTTCTGACTTGTCTGATACTGATTGTTTAAACTATGATAAAGATAAACAATGTTTATTGGAATGTTTTAACACCTGAAGCTTACAGAAAACAAGTTTCATGAGCATAGACACAAGGCAGATGAAATTGTATCTGATTATATTGCTGAGTTAAACACTTGTTTTCATAGATGGATGAGTGGGTGTCAAGTCGCTACTTTTGAAAGGCTGGCAGAACTTTTGTTGAGGGAAGAGGCCCTTAGCAATTTGCCTGAGGACATGAGTATTTGGTTGGCAGACTGGGAGCATAACTCTGCAGATGAGGTGGGGAAAAAGGGGGGCTCTCTACTTTACAAGCACAACATCACTGCACAAGATGGGTATACCCAGTGCTGCACATGGATATAAGAGAACCCATGCTGGGCAGCCTAAACCACTTCAGCAGAGTCAACAGTGACAGGGGAAGCCACTAGTTCAGGTACATGGCCAGGACCAAGGGTTAGATGTTTTAAATGTAACAAGTGTGGCCATGTAGCATGCAGATGTCCATGGAAGCAAGGTGGGAGAGCCAACAAGTGAGAATAACAGTATGACAGTGGTAAGTTGTCTGGACACAACAGGGGTACCAAACTATCACCAGAGTTTATATCCTACCTTAGTGGATGGAAAACAGGCCACTGCTAAGAGAGAGACACAGCCTCTGACATACCCATTGTGAAGCCTGCAGTGGTTAAAGAGGAGCAGTACTTTCTTGGCAGTCCACTCCAGTCAGATCTTTAGGCGGGACCCCATTCCAAATGCTTTTGACCAGGGTTCTCATTGACTGGGAGTGTGGAAAAGGAAGCAAGCAAATAGGTGTGTTTGCAGATATCCCTGCAGATGTCCTGATAGGGAATGATTTTGATAATGGAGTACCTTGTGTGCATGCAGTTACATGCAGTCAGGCTTGGAGACAGGCATGTGGGGCTGGTAGACTGGGGGAGACCAAGACAGAACCCACACCTGAAACCAGTACTGGTGAGGTAGCTATTTCAGTGAGGGAGCTACCCTGTAGCAGTGAGCCTGAAGATGAGCCACAGCAGCTGGTAGGTACTGATGTTCCCTTGGACAGAGTGACTGCAAGGGCAGTGTTGAGTGGTAGTACACAGGCTGACAGTGAGGCACCACTATCAGAGGCTTGGGGGAGGTAGCCAGGGTGGCACCTTATTCTCATGGGAAAGGGGAGTCTGTATATTGCAACAAAGGGTTACTATATAGAGAGTGGACCCCTGAGGGTTGGCTAGAGGGTGAGGTAATACAGCAGTTGGTAGTGCCTAGAGCCTACCATCTGGCACTTCTAGCCATAGTCAATGACATTCTTTCGCAGGTCATATGGGCATAAAGTGCACCGAGAGACATATTATGCAGAACTTTTATTGGCCTGGGATTGCAAGGGATGTAACAGTGTACTGCAGGACCTGCAAGCAGTGCCAAAAAGTAGGCAAGGCTGGAGAGAAGGTCAAGGCTCCTTTGATGCCTTTGCCTGTTATTGAGGAGCTGTTTCAGAGTGTAGCTATGGATATTTTGGGGCCTCTGAGTACCCCAAGCTCCACAAGGAAAATGTATATCCTGGTGGAATTAAATTATGCTAGTAGATACCCTGAGGCAGTCGTTCTGTCCGCCGAGGCAGAGAAGTGGCAAATACTTTGTTAGAGATTTTCACCATGCTAGGTTTCTCAAGAGAAATACTGACTGACAGAGGTGCCAATTTCATATCAGACCTGCTGTCTTTTCTGTGGGGCCGCTGTGGGGTGATGAACCTAAAAACCACCTCCTACCACCACCAGACTAATGATCTTTTGGAGAGGTTAAACTCTTGAGGTTAAACTCTACACTAAAGACCATGCTACATGCATTTGCAGACCAGTTTAAGAAAGAGTAGGACAAATGTTTGCCCCATATGGTGTTTGCATACAGGAAAGTACCCGAGGAATGCACAGGTTTTTCACCCTTTGAGTTGCTGTTTGGGCATAGGCTGAGGGGGCCTTTAGATTTGATTTGTGATGAGTGGGAGGGTGAATGTGAATCCCACAAGGAGTCTGTTGCGGCATATATCCTACACTTCAGGGCAAGGCTTAGGTAGCTCAGCCCAACAACAGAAAAAGGTCTTGTATGACAGGAATGCTTGTGCATGAGAGTATGCTGTGGGGCATCAGGTTATGGTGCTCATTCCTGTCAGAAACAATGAGCTGCAGGCAGCTTGGGAGTGGCTCTTCAAAGTGGTAAGACAGGTCAGTGATGTTAACTACATGGTAAACCTGCTAGGCAGGAGTCTGGGGCACAAATTTTATCATATTAACATGATGAAGCTTTACCATGATAGTGAAGCCTTAGTGCTGAGTATTTGCAGTGGATAGCAGGAGTCTGAGGGGATCTCATGAGTGATCTCCTCAGTGAGGCTTGGTCTGACACCTCAGTGGAAGGGGTAGCAATGTTACAGCGGCTATCTCCTTCCCGGGTTCGAGAAATCCAAGAAGTGCTACAGGACTTTGCAGGTATGTTCACTGAGAAACCTGGGTGCACTCACCTGGTCCAGCACCATGTGGCTACAAGACCCCAAAGGCCTTTCAAGCAGGCCCCTTACAGGGTGCCTGAGTGAGTCAGACAGACTGAGGGAGGAGATATGGGAATATTCTGGAAATGGAAATAATCCAGGAATCCAGCAGTCCCTGACCCTCCCCAGTGGTGCTGATATATAAAAAAAGATGTTAGCACCAGGTTCTGTGTGGACTACAGAAAACTAAATAGTCACACAGAGTCAGATGCTTACCCCGTGACAGATCAAGCCTTAGAGCAGTGTGGCTGTGTGGGGCTAAGTATCTGACCACTATTGATCTGACCAAGGGCTACTGGCAGGTGCCTTTGACTCCCAGCACTAGAGAGAGAGGTCAGCCTTTGTGACTCCTTTCATATAATATGAGCTCAAAAAGATGTCCTTTAGGGTGCAAAATACCCCAGCAACCTTCCAGAGGCTGTTAGATCATATCCTAGCAGGAGCAGGAGATTATGCACTTGCTTACCTGGATGATATTGCTATCTACAGCCATTCCTGGCAGGAGCACATTCAGCATGTCAGGGAGGTCCTGGGCAGACTGGAAATGGAGGAGTTGACCATTAAGCCCAGTAACTGTCAGGTGGGTATGGCAGAGGTCTCCTACATGGGACATACAGTAGGGAGTGGTAAGATCAGGCCAGAACCTGCCAAAGTGGAAGCTATTCAGATGTGGCCTGCCTTTGTTCCCAAAACCAGGTGAGGGCATTCTTGGGAATAGTGGGGTACTATAGAAAGTGTGTCCCCAATTATAGCACAATAGCTGCTCCCCTCAGAGACTTGACAAGGATAAACAGGCCAGATAAGGTAGAATGGACCACATCCTCCAAGCCAGCATTCCAAAAGCTTAAAGGAGCTTTAGGAGGACCCCTGTGTTAGCCAGTCCAGATTACAGTAAATAATTTGTTGTGCAGGTGGATGTTTTAAACCATGGGGTGGGGGCTGTACTCAGCCAGGTTTCCTCAGAGGGAGAAAAGCACACAGTTGTATATCTCAACTGTAGACTACAACCTAGGGAGGAATGTTATGCAGCAGTACAAAAAGAATATATATCCATAGTATGAGCACTGCAGAAACCTCAACCCTATCTGTATGGAATGAAGTTCACTGTAGTTACAGACCACATTCCCTTGACATGACTATATCAAGCCAGCCAGCAAAATGCCAAGTTACTAAGATGGAGCCTAGAGTTACAGGCATATGACATGACAGTGCAGCACAGTAGTGGGGTCAGCAAATCCAATGCAGATGGACTCTCTAGACAAGGCATGGTTTAATGTGTTCCCAGACAGGCTCATGTCCCTCAAGCCATGTTTCTCAAGAGTCACTTGAGAAACTACCTTGAGTCTTCAAAGGGGAGCGATTACATGATTTGAGGTATTGCCAGCTATGCCAGGAGAAGTAGACCAGTGGATGTGTAACATATGCCAGCATAGTTAGCCGGAGTTTTGTAAATAATCATATGTCATTTGTATATCAAACTAATTTGTACAAGTGCTTGTGTTAAAAATGTATTTGTAAATCTGCTTGTGTTTAAAATGTACCAACAGTGAGTCCTGCTGGACAGAAAATAAATACACCTGTATGTCAGACTTCATTGTAACTGTTGAAAAGAATTTATTGTAACAGAAGATACTGGAAGAGAAGAGAATAATATCAGTCCAGCTAACTTTGAAAAGGGTGTATATCACATCATCGAAAGCAGACATCATTGAATCACATATCATCAAACTGACTTCATCGAACCGGAAAACATTGAAGTTGGAAAAAAATGTGTGGTGCATATTAAAGACAACTTGCTCCATGCAGAGGGGCAAGACCCCCTGCACCCCACACACCCCCTGCCACTTAGGTATACCACTCCCAAGATCACACTTCGGTGCACTACAGCGCGGAAATGGAAGATTTCTGTTTCCTACACTGTAACGCAATCTCGTAGTTGGTATATTTAAGTAGTGGGGGGAGCAGGGGGGCCTTACAGTGTCATGTCCCCATTTGGGATTCCCATTAACAGCATTTTGATGTTTTCATCATTCAATGAAGTCTGTTCGATGTTAAGCGATTCAATGATGTCTGCTTTCGATGATGTGATATAAACCCCTTTGAAAAAATAGTCTGAAATTATATTACCTGGTTTAGGCCATAAAGATTGTATGTTACAGTTCTGATTGCAGCCAGAGACAAAATGTCTGTGAAAATCAGGACTAGGAATCCTACTGTATAGTCCTTTATTTATTATTTACTACCTTGGAAGGGTGGACGTTTTTGAATTGGTTTTATAGCGTCCAGATGCTGTAACACATATTAGCAAAGCTCTATGTGTATGTATGGTGACACATATGTGCAAGATTCTGGCTCAGCTGCTAGTAAAGGAGGTAGTGTGGGAACCAGATGTCAGATGAACAGATATGTGTTGTCAATTATGTAAGCCAGCACTGAAATGATGCTTTAACACTAGATGAGACAGAAGTCTCAGGACCGTCTGTTTGTGAAACCTGACAAAAATGGACCACTGACCTACATCATCTTCAATTGCTCTAGTAAGTGAACTAGAGAACAGTAATTGTTTAGTCAGTCAGGAAAATATAGTGAGAATAGTTAAGTATTGCTTTGCTGTATCTTTGTGAACCTATCCATCTGCGTTATTTTTAATACTTCTTATGACTGAAGCTCTAATTTTTGTTGTAAATAAATATTTAGTATTTCCTTGTTGTTTTATTATTTATTATGAAATATATTTAAACCATTCATTGTGGCTGGTCTTTTAGAGAATAGTTTAACCTTTGAGAGTACTTATATTTATTTGGTGACACTGTGGCCACTGCTGAAAGCATTGCTGCATTGGTCAAACACTACCATTTGTATTGGTATTTATTTTACTCAGTATAATTGGATATCCTGGTAAGAGCCTTAGAGTAGCAGGCTTTGGGAGTGTTTTGGTTGCAGTATCTACCTTATAGTCTGGGCAGAGGGGGAATAGCTGATAATTGTGTGCCAGCCTTTCCCAGGTGTGTGTGTGTGTGTGTGTGTGTGTGTGTGTGTGTGTGTGTGTGTGTGTGTGTGTGTGTGTGTGTGTGTGTGTGTGTATGTGTGTGTGTGTGTCTGTGTGTGTGTCTGTGTGTGAAAATCAAATCTCAAAGAGTGTGTGTGTCAGCTACTTGGAGCAAGGACATAGAACACTGGTTTCACATGCAGGGTGGTGGAGGACTTGGCTTGAACACTTGGCTGGGGACTCAACTCTACACATGTGTCAGTGGGGAGTCTGTCTTATTTGGGGCATGGAGAGAGGGGGGGGACCCAGCCCCCAGACTGAGTGTGTTCCCTGTGGGCTCTTAAGTGAAATTGTGCTGGGTGCAGACAGCTGCACCTGGAAATACTGTGTGTATTCATTTTTGTTCCAAGTGAATGTCCCTCACCAGTGTCAATGGTGAGGATTGAGGATCCTTGATTACTGGCCCAGAGCAGGGACATCACAAGGACATTTTAGAAACAACAAGGGTTATGGAAGAGGTAAATTATGACTGATCAGTAAAAATATATTGCATGCATTTGTTAAGCATTGTTACTCATGTGCTGCATTTGTTTCAGCTTGAGTAGAATGTATATATTAATGCTGCAGCATCAAATTATTATTTGCAATATCATTTTTTACACAGGTAGGTTCTTTATGAGTGCTACTCATATTAACAGGTACACATCACATACCATGGGCTGGGTGTTCTGTATAGTTTTTATGATAATGCAGATTACAGGAATGATAGTAAATGTCCAGATACATTAGGATGGATGTCAGCTTAGCTGGCAGGTGGTGGAATAATTTAGGTCAAAGAACTAAAAAAATATTTTTTTGATTTTTGAGACAGTAGAGAATTCTGAGTGCACAGGGGTGTCATTAATATTGGCTCTAACCTCAAAGGTTGTGGATAACAAAGCAATTCTGCAGGAATATTAAAGTGAGGTTAAGTTTCTGATGGCTATATATTTGATGGTGAGAGAGATAAGATTGATTCAGTCTGGTACCAGGATGCTGTTTGTTTGACACAGGGAATGTAATGATGTTCACTGGGTATAAATAAAAGCATGAACCTACAGATTCAATGAGATAGTGTGTGAATGTCTAATAGGTATGTTTTGTAGATGTATCGAAGACATAGAAGACCATATTCTAATGACTGTGCAGCATTCCTTCTCTAATAGAAGCACGGCTCTGACAATTGAGGACTTTAGACATCTGAAGACACCTTTATAATACCCTGTTTACATTTGCCTTTATTTATCTTAGCTTTTAGAATCCTAGTGTGTTGAGTCATGGATAAGGAAGGACAAGTGTTTGCCCAAAGGATTTGAAAGAGTTGGCATTATGTGATAGCAGGAAGCAGAGTTTTAAGTCATGGTGGTGTACAAAATATCAGGTATTTGATATTCTTATTATTTAGAGTAAGTTCCTTGTTCAAGAGTTATTTGTTTATTTGGTCATGTGTAGTTTGTAGTTTAGTAGGATAGTTTTACAGGAGGAGAAGGTTCTGTAGAGTACAAGCTCATCACCATAAACTACTAGACATGTTATGTGAAGAAATGGGGGAAGATAGTTAATGTAGAGTGTCAATAACAGAGGATCAAGAAACAAGTGATGCAGCATGTCTGCTGAGGAAGCTGTTGTGGTACAAATAACATTACTTCCTTTAACCTGAAAAAAATCCATTTAGGAGGCTTTCATCTATAGTACTGCAGGTGAACTAAAGCCGAAGGTGTGTAATGCACTGTTTATATATTTGTGACTCACGATGCTAAAAGACTTGATGAACATAACAAAAAGGCACCGGTTAGGTGGCCTTGGTTAGCTTTGGTTAACACTATACCTGCTAGTGATAAGAGGGCCATTACGTGCATCTACCCTTGTTAAAACATGTTAGCATTTGGAGAGGAGGTATTATTTATGTGGGTCTTCTGTAGTTAGCTAGAAAAGACCATATCTAAGATGTTTTTCTTGTTGTGGCTGTAATAAGATTGGTCTAAACCCAGAGGACCTGGAGAGGAAGGCTTATCTTGGGATCTGTGTTACAGTGATAGCGTTTTTTTGCTTGCTGAGTGACAAGGTGTGAATAAATTCCAGTCACATGATCTGATTGTTAGTTTCATGGTGATCCTCTTCCAGTTTGATATTGATGTCCATTAAGTGGTACTTTCCAACACAGCCTGCTTTTATCCTCTCCGATGATGGGTTGGTGAACTTCAATTGCACCTTCCTATCTCCATGTTCATTGCTTTTGACACCCAGAATTACTAGTGAAACTCAGATCAATAGCATCACCGTTATTGATAATCTTCTGTACCAATGACTCCAGCTTATCCAAAGATTGGCACCTCAGTATTTCAGGCTCATCTCCTTCATGCTGTGATGTTACTTCTGAAACATGAAGCCAAGCACTGAATCTGTGACTGGAACCTTCAACCTTCTGATCTCCTTACAATAAATGAAGAGTGTGTTCCTTCAAAATCACAGACAAACAGCACAACTGCTACAGCATTGCACATGACTATTTAAAAGGCTATCCTTTTTTTGCTCTGCTATGTTGGTTAAATTAGTCAGGATGGCATATACCTCATGCAACAGATTTATGGGAGCTGGAGAACAGTTGGTGATGGTTTTAATGAAACAGGCTCATAATACATATAAAATCAGTAGGTAACAAACCTGCCTTAAGTCACCTTAAAGTCATTTCCCTCTGCTCAGTCTCCTATAGGTTATTGAGGGGTGATCTATGTCTTGCAGAAAAGGCATCTGCAAACCCCACAGTTATGAATCTAGTCAAACAGTACCAGAAATACAAGGTCTAGGGATCTGAATTTTGTCTGTGACTTAAACAGAACATGGTGAAGAGACAGATATGTGTCACTGACACTGCCCCTTCTATGGAATAGGCTTCCCAATCTTGTGAAGCTGAGTTTGTCTATTACCCAGTTTAAGCATAACCTAGCCCAGTGGATGGGGAATAAGAAGTTTACACCAGGCCTGGCACCTATGTCTCTTATGGACAGGGGCAGCTTATAAATGCCTAGTCATCAATGTCCTATCTGGATGCAGGACATCATTATTCTTTTGGGAAAACTTGGATAGGCTTAGAAAGGCCCTCCCCGGGTTGTTAGCCTACTAACAATCTATGAGTTTTTGAATTTATGAATAGGTTACTTAGATTGGAAAAGCTTTTGTTTCATGACTTGTGATAGTTTTATATTTAAAGCAAGCACATTTTTTTAGTTACATAAGATATATAAGATATATACTGCAGTGATGAGTATATATCTGTATTCAAAGTCTCAGCTTTTTTTAATTGGCAGACAGCTGACAAAATATTCTACAAAAATTGATATGATTAGTCAGCACAGCATCTTAATATAAATTGCATATCGTATATGGCAACTTGTGATGTTTTAGATTGCATACTTAGGCAATTGTATATAGTTTCTTTTGTAAATAGTTGACTAGTTAATTATGTTATATTATTTTATATTTCATTTGTTGATGGATATAACCTAGATAGATTGATTCTGTACCTACATTTTTGGAGCTTTTCTCCCCAGGACTCCATTGAAAACAGGTTCATTTTGGCCCAATGGACTATCCTGGTAAACCAACTGCAATAAATAAATAAATAAATAAATAAATATTTATGGTTCAATCTATTTGAAGATAAGAAAGCATTTTTAATAAAAAATTCTTTGAGTAAAAAAAAGTCTCAGCTTTTACTGAAAGCCTCAATACTTGAAAACAATGTTAGAGGATGTTTAGCTGAAATTAATTCTAGCTAAAGGAGCCAAACAGAGAGTGTTGCAGTGACTGGCCAGTGCTAGCTTATCCTTCATTGGTGGTGATGGGGAGACAGACATCCAGTTTACTGTAGTTGTGAAGCCTAATGGAACCTAGATATTCTAGTAAGACAGAGCACAGGCTGGAAATGTGTCCATCAATTACCATATCTATCATCATAAGCACTGAAGTGTAAATGAGTCAGGAATGCCGTGGCTGTTGCATGGGTGATGATTTATGTCTCAGTATCTGTATCAGTGCCTACCAGAATGATGGACTGTCTCTACTGATGAAAGGAGGAAAGGACAAATTAATAGCCACAAAATAACAGAGGATAAAATCAGAGAGGAAAAAAATAAAATGAGAAATAGAGATAAGCTTTAATTGAAATCTGCCACCAAATAGGCATAACAGTAGGACAGACTATAATCTATGTGGTACATTCAAATACCCAGTTAATTTGTATAGCTAACAAAACACTAAGAAACTATTTTCATTGGCAGCAATGTCATTTAAATAGCAAGGGCAGAGATGCCATGCCTTAGTAATACTACAGTTTATCAGAGAATAGTGGCATTTTAGTTTGAGTACATTTAAATTCATTATCAAATATGTATATACATGTTAACATGCAGCATGCTATCAACTATATATATATATATATATATATATATATATATATATATATATATATATATATATATATATATATATATCTATATATATATATATATATATATATATACATATATATATATGTATATATATATATATATATATATATATATATATATATATAAACATTCCATGTGCTATTAACATTCCATGTGCTATTAACATTCCATCAAATGCATGGAGTGCTGGTACGTCTTCTCCAAAAAGTAGTATATGCAAATACACTACAGTATGGATGAATTAAAAAAGGTATGGATTTTAATAGCTCAAAGATGAAAGGAGATAATATTTCAGTGTGCAAGAATTAAATGTTACACAGGATTGTCCCTGCCCTGTGCCTCCCGGAAGTTGCCATAGGTATAGATTGAGATCCACGTCATCAAGTAAATGGCTCCAGGGTTGTTGTGTCTTTCAGCTTTTCCCGGTTAGGGGTCGCCACAGTGGAACGCCGGTCCACTAATGATTGGTAGTTGATTTTTACGTGCCGAGTTACTCCAGGGTAAGAATGGTGTATAAGGGCAACCTGTACTTTATTCCTTTATAAAACTCCATTTAGGAAGAATAAGCATGCTTATCCAAGCTATAAATAAATGGAAAACAAACCCACACATACAGACTATTCACATGGACAACATTTGCCGTAATTCAATACTTTTGGAACATTTGTGAGCAAGGCTTCTAGGAAAAGATGGTGTGATTTCTGAATAAGAGAGTTAAGCCACGGTGGAAGTGAACAGCAAATACTGATGCCATGGAAACATCTCTTTCAAAACAGGAGCTAAGCACATCCTTCTTTGCTTTATATCAAATTGGAGAAAGATAATTTTCCAAGAAATGCAGCCCCTTTCAATGAAGCAGGCCTTACATGCTATCCATCCTTTCATCTTTAGTTATGTGACTATAACTGCCTAGAATAGGTAAACCCTTACAGCAATCATGCATTATTTTTGGTTCCTTTCCAAAAACAGAACACCTTAGTGACAAAAGACAGACAAAAATATTTTTTTGAACAGGACAGTTAATAATATCACTTAAAAAATTACTCAGAATGCCTTTGAGAAAGTGCGTAGATGGGACTCATGATATGCCTCATACACTTGCTAGTAATATAATGCCAACAGTTACAGCTTGGTACATGTAATCACATCTGTCAGAATATAAACCTCCTGCCTTGGAATGGCTATTTATCTGTTGGCAGACAAACAGTTCTGTTTCTGTTAAATTTGTTTTATGTTGTGAAGTTGTTTATAAGGAAGGGTAAGGCAGTCCTCTGCTTGTAGAAACAATGCATTCCTATAATTGTCCTACATAGTCTGAAACTCTAATAGTTAATGGCATATGAGTAGTATATCATAGCTTAGGGGCTAAAATAAGAGTATCTCATTTCTATTTCAAGATAATTCTGTAAAGCAACAAAAGGTCTGTTTACACAGAATTTGGATTACAAATATTTACAGATTAAATTATTTATCATTTATTTGCCAGGTGAGATGGCTGGTTCAAGAGCATTTTTGGATATGACCTCTGGCATAATATCAGGGGTAAATAGTACACATGCATCATGCATATATAAATATGCATATCTGGCTACATATGTGTGGACACATTCATATCTATATGTATATGTCTTTCTTATATATATATATATATATATATATATATATATATATATAAAATTTGTCAATGAGTGAACTCGTGAACTCGTGTGTGTGTGTGTGTGTGTGTGTGTGTGTGTGTATATATATATATATATATATATATATATATATATATATATATATATATGGATCTACTACTATTCACCGAAAGCACATTTCACCGTGCACTTTTCACTGAAAGCACATTTCACTGAAAACACAATTCATTGGAACACATTTCACCGAAAGTTGTAGATGGCCTTTTCCCCACTGTAGTGTGACCCTGGAGTTAGTATATATAGTAAGGGGGGGTGTGGAGGGCGCAGCCCCCCAAATTATTTAAATATTTTGAATTTTATAAATATATACATGTAATTGCAATATATTACTGTTCTCTGACATTAATATATACATAAAATATGTGGGGGGGATACACACCCCCCACACCCCCCTTACTATATATACTAACTCCAGGGTCGCACTACGGTGGGGTAAAGGCCATCTACAACTTTCGGTGAAATGTGTTTCTGTGAATTGTGTTTTCGGTGAAATGAGCTTTCTGTGAAAAGTGCAGTCTAATTTGATTTTCGGTGAAATGTGCTTTCGGTGAATAGTAGTAGATCCATATATATATATATATATATATATATATATATATATATATATATATATATATATATAGTTGGCTAATGGCCCTAGGGCCTTTAAAAGCCTAGCGATGTAATACCCTTGTTTGCTTGTTGACCATGCTTAGTCATTATTAGCAGAGTGAATCAATGATTAGAACTGACTGCCCCTGTCCATGAGGGACATAGGTGCCACCCCCTGGGTGAGTTTACGGTCTCCCATCCAATTGTCAATGTTGTGTTTAAATGGGGTCATTGAAGAGCTCTGCTTCATGTGAAGTGGGAGTTTATTCCAGAGGAGTGACTATCTCTGGGAGACATATCTGTCTCAACAACATATTCTGTTTATATCACAAGCTAGGTTGATATCCATAGAATGAGTGATTCTTGTCCCATTTGATTTGTAGACATGCAGCATTTCCATTAGGGCAGGTTCAAAGATCACTCTGTCTGCCAAGCACAGGTCAATTCTCAGCAGCCTGTAGGATACAGAGGACAGATACGGGGCCTTCAGTCATTCTGTGTAGGTCATATTTTGGAGGCCCTGAATTTTCCAGGTTAAAAACCTATGCGGTCTCTCCAGTTGGTGCAGGTGTCTGGTAAGGTACATGCCAAAGGGAGCACTGTACCCAGTTGATGGTCTGATGAGGGTAGAGTATAGAAGAGTTATAACATCCTTAGTCTTGGATGCGATGTCCTTACTTATGAGATGCACAAAGTAGAAGGCTTTCCTTACCACTGTGGACACATGGCAATCAAAATTTAGATTAGTTAGCAACCAGTGTTACCAAGTCTCTCACCAATATGTTTGAGCTTAGAATGTGCTACCTATAATGTAATTTGCCTGGGCTACTTCTTTGACAAAGGGGACAATGACGCACTTTTTTGCATTTAGTTTTAGTCCATGGCTCTGGCACCAACCATTAGTCTGTGTTAGCCCCTTTTGTAATATGTTAACATTGTTGGGGCACTCAATGATTGCACTTAGTTTGCAGCCCGGTACAGATACCTGTGGTACACCACTGGTAACTGGTCTACTGGTGCAGATGGAATCCCCAACTTTGACAGTATGCATTTTGTCACTGAGACAGTTTGCTACCCATCTAGTGATGTATGGGTTAATCCCCAGGCTTAGGTGACATTCTCAAAGAAGTCTACCATGTTTAATAAGTAAGACCTGCCCTTAAGGAAGCCAAACTGGGTTGGGTCAAGAGTTTGGAGGTTGCCTATATCCTTGTTGATAAGGTCCATGATGATTCTTTCCATGGTCTTGCGGATAAGGCTGTTTAGGCTTATGGCTCTATAGTTCTCAAGTTCGGTTGATGGACCCCCTTTGTGTAAGCAGATTACTGTTGCTGTTCTCCACTCTGCTGGAACAAGGCCAGTGCTCAGGCTCTGGATGAAGACAGTGCCAAGCAGTTCGTCTAGGTCTAGTTTTTGGTTGCTTAGTAAGTAGCCTGTGATGTTATCTGGTCCTATGGAGGCTGTATTTTTTACCTCAAAGAGGGTGGATATGACCTGCTCTTTGGAGATGCTGAGCAGTGGACTAGTGACAGGGATGCTTTGGGGTATGTCTGATGGGACAGGTGGTGAAATTCTGCCAAATATGTCACCAGAAGGTTGTTAATTTCTTCAGGTTCAGTGTGAGTGGTACTGTCCACAATCAGTTCAGCTCATAACTGGGTATTCTCTTTAATATTTCGGACATATCTAAAGAAAGCCTTATGATTGCCTTTAGCTAGAGATCCTAATTTACCCTCATAATTAGCTTTAGATGACTTTACAAGTTATCAGATTTGCTTGTTCAAGCTGTGGAGAGCATTTTTCCTGTGCTGAGTAAGTTCCCCCTTGTTCTTGGATAACAGTTTCTTACTTTTGTTATATAACCTATTTATTTTTGCAGTTCACCAGGGTGGCCTGTTTCTTCAAAAGGACCTGGTTTAAATCCTGACATGTACAGATGTGCCTATACAGTTGAAGATATGTCTGTACAGGGCAATTGTGTACTCCTTCACATAGAAGTTGTTGTTGGCTCTGTTAGCAGGGATGTATAACTTTTTATACCCTCGCTTAATAGGTTAGAGTTTGCTTTGAAGAAATTTTTCATTTCTTTTTTGCCCCTGTGTGGGTGTCAGGTCTGATCTTTACTTCAAACAAGATAGATTTATGGTCTGAGGGCAACACACAGGAGGCAGTGCAGTGACCCCTCCATGTTGTTAAGTACCAAGTCCATTACATTCAAGCCCCTTGTAGGGGTTCAGACTAACTGTTCCCGAGCATTTGAATTAACAAAGTCCAGGAACCTCAAGACAATTGTGTTTGTGCTCATGTATGTTGTCCAGTCTATGGAAGGATAGTTCAAATCTGCCTTGACCAAAGTGCTTGGCTGTATACAGAGTGATTCTAGCATGTCCAGGTAGTCAGTGTGTTTCTTGGTTCATGGTGGAGAACCTGTAGATAGTGATGATGCGGTAGTTTTGCCTATATTTATTTGTATCTGGATAAGCTCCAGAGATTCATACTGTTTAACCAGTCTTGAGTTATATTTGGATTTAATGGAGATGGATACACTGCCACCTTTGGTTCTTTCACACTTGTTTTGGGGTCTAAACTTGTGGAAGGCATTGTAGCCTTGTACAGTTGGGGTACTCTCTGTGGCCTTTAACCAAGTCTCAGTGACTGCATAAATGTCAGCATCTGCCAGGGTGAGGAACGTTTCCTGGGAGTGCAGTTTTATATTTAGGCTCCTAGCATTAAGCAGCATAACCTTGAATTTGTCTCGAGTGGACTTCTTTCCATCTGGAATTTTGTTGTTTTGACATTGCCAAAAATAGGCACTCTGGAGAAGGCAGGTATCTTTGCCAGTATCCAAAAGCCTTGAGGAGACAGGTAAAGACCATCTATGGCAAAGCAGCAAGGTCTGTCGACCATGTCTTCCCAGGCTGACAGATACTGGATCACCCTGGACTGACACCAGAAGCTAAGCCAATTACTGAAGTTAATAATTTTTTGTCTATATTGTGGCATCATCCTGGGTGAAGGTAAAATGCTACTTAGTGCTAGGACATACCTGCCTGGGACATAAAATCTGAGAGTTCAGTTATGTCTTTCTTCATATACTCCAGAGAAATACAAGTCATTTATTTCAATATGTACTATGACAGAGTAATAACGGTAATTGTTGCTGAGTGACTTGAGTCATGCGGATGCTGGCACTTGACAGGCAGCTAACTGTGACTTTCTCCTTGTCTACCCTGGTGAGAGTGACATTTGTGTCTCTCACTATGGAATTGCCTATGACCAGAACATTAGGCTTTGAGGTGTTTTGCCTTAGGGACTTATTTGTTGAGACACTTGTATGTGTGTTGCTGTGTGTAGTACGGTCTGTTAGTGTTCCAGTATGTGTGATTTGTTTGCGCTTGGGAGACCTCTGGTCCTTTGGTAAGCTCTTAATGAGTACCTTTGCATATGTGGGTCTATGGGAATTGACCTTGTCTTGTGTTAGAGGAGAGGTGTGTGTGTGTGCAGACAACCGGTTTTATGTCTTGTTTTTGTTACGTGAGAGGATTGATTCCAGTTTCATGATATAGTTACATCTCTCTCATACTGTATTTGTTTGCTTTAGGAGCAAGTGGTTGTCAGTATACATGAGGCAATTACTACTTTGCCCTAGGATGCCCATGTCAATCAGTCTGGTTTGTAAAATTTTGGGAAACTGACTGTCCATTGTAGCAGGTTAAACTGTAATTACTAGTTGGGGAGTGGGCAAGCTGGATCAGCTTTTGCTCTAGGACTAACCTGACTAACTGAGAAGGGGACTGTTGAGGCTTAGGGATGAAGGAGTGTGGTGATGCCTGTCAGTGTTTACTTAGTTGAGTTGTCTGGAGTGCCGCACTGTGCAACTGAGTTACCCCACAGTACCATAGGGAAGCTTGGGAGGTTCAACCAACAGACATCTAGGGAAAAAAAATAGTTTCTAATAGTTTAGCAAATCCCATTGCCTAGTGTGCAGCTACACGCAAACATGAGGCATATATACAGGTGAAATTAAACAGTTTTAAACTAGACTGAAAATAGGAGATTACACAATGATCATTTCACCAGCAATTGCCAGCTCAGACAGGGCTATATCCACACTCTTCTGCCACAAGGGTACAGGGGTGCCCTCCTTAATTTAAGATGGCTGGATATGAGTTCAAGTGTATCAAAACAAAAGCAGGCTAGATTCAGCAAGTATGGACCTACTCTATGCTATCCAAGCATGTGCAGATAATGAAGCAGGTACAGACAGAAAAACAGTCAAAAAGCCACAAATTAATGCAGTAAAAGATTTTAATGCAGTTGAAAAATGCAGATAAAGCTCAAAATAAACTTAATTTCTTATTCTTAGCTTTGGATGGCTTGGATTCAAACAGAAACACTATAGACTTATGACCAAGAATGCCAAATGCAGAGGAGCTCCCGTTAATTGAGCAAAAACTTGTGAAAACACGAAGCTTATACACAGGTGAAATTAAACAGTTTGAAACTAGTTTGCTAATAGGAAATCACAAAATGACCCTTTCTCTAGGAATCCCCAGCTCAGACAGGGCTATATCCATGCTATCTGCCCCACCAGGAGGCAGGGGGTTCTTCTTAATATAAGATGGCTGGATTTGAGTTCAATATATATATATATATATATATATATATATATATATATATATATATATATATGGGTCTACTTTAGATGCCCGAACATGCACTTTACCGACACCCAGTTTACCGAGACTAAATCTCCGAAATGTCTGTTTGCCGACACTTCTTATTGCTGACTAGCATAAGCCCGACAGCTGCAGTAAGTTATAATAATTACGAACGTAACTTGTTCAATTTGTATATAAATTAGCAATATGCCTTTAGGAATACACTATAGCAACACGTAATAATGACGGAAATGTCGGATGTTGGACCAGGAATTGTGGGAAACATTTACAAACCAATTCCTTCTCAACGGAGTAAACCAATGTTACAACTTGATGGCTATTTGTACCATTTGGAGAGAAGCTGAGGAAATAAATGGTACTGGGGATGTAAAGAGAAGAAGTCCTGCAGATGTAAAGGTAGAGCTGTAACTCTCCTAGTTACCGAAGGTGAGCAACTACTAAAGTCTGTCTCACATTATTATTCAGCTGATCCTGCTGAGTTAGAATGCTATGCACTTTGCAGTGATATAAAAGTAAGGGCAAGGTATAGCAGGGACAATCCCTGTTCAATAGTGGATGGTGCAATGGCTTCAACTTCACTTGAAATGGTGCAAAGTATTCCAAGTAGAAAGGCACTGTTGCAAACTATCGGTAGGGTACGTAGGCAACAGAATGTACCAGAGCGAAACCAAGACATAAATTTGATGAATATAACTGGTATTGACTATCCTTTAAAGTCGGGTACTTTCATTTATAAACGTATGGCTGATAAGACTACTAACAGCGTAGTGTACGCGTTTACTACAGTAAACAATCTATATGACATGAGCAGTGCTTACATTTGGTTAATGGATGGTACGTTTTTCAATAAAGGAGTAAGCTGTTGACAACTGTATAGCATTCATGGACTTTTTAAATGCGGTAGTTACAGTAAAGCTGTACCATTGTTCTACGCATTAATGAGTAGAAAATCTCTTAAATGCTACAATTTCTTATGACATTGTGTGTTTTATTTACTAAGCACAAATGGTTTAGAAGTTAACGTTCGGTTTATTTTATGTGACTTTGAAGTTGCTGCACTGAAAAGTATTAGGCTGAATGTTACAGGAGCTAAAAGTAAAGGTTGTCTGTTCCATTTTGGGCAGAATGTGTGGCGAAGGGTGCAGGCTTTGGGATTAGCTACAATGTACAATACAAATATATCATTCCAACTGAGTGTGAAATCTCTAGTATCATTAGCATTTTTGCAAGAATCTGAGGTATTGCCTACATTTGAAGAGCTGCAACTATCCTTTCCACTTGAAGGATGTGAACTTTTGAAATATTTTTCCGATTGGTACATTCACGGTAGACTTCTTAAGTTTACAACTAGAATGAGAAGCTCAGTTAGATTTCCACCTTTGTTTCCCGTTTCATTTTAGAACGTATCTGACCTTAATGATTTACATTTGTCATGCACTCAAAACTCTGTTGAAGCATGGCATAGGCGATTAAAATGTTTGCTAGGCTCTCGAACAGTTGATTTACATACATTTATGCATGCTTTGTCGAAAGAACAAGACAGAGTAGATGAATTACGTGTAAGAATGTCAACTGGGTTTCCTCCGTCCCCTAAAAAACGGAAATTAATTAAGCGGCATGAGCAATTTGTTACTGTGCTGAAGAATAGAGAAGAGTACACTGCTCTACAATTTGTAAATAGTATTGCTAGATTGTTGAAAATTTGAGATGTTTATTTTTGTTGCTGTGTATATATTGCATATTTGATTGCATTACTACGAAGCAGGAATAATTATGGAAACTGACGTATTATTTTGAACATTTAGAAGTTTTTTTTGCAGAAATTGAAGCGTGTATGCAAGAGTTTATTGTCCGTCGAGATGAAACTTCAACAATATTTCTTTCATTGTTAAAAGTATTAAATTCAGTTGGATTCCTTAACAAAGATATGACGGGATCTATTATTTAGTTGATGAGATGTTTTTTTCTGAACATCGCAAGTTGTTTTGAATGGTGTTTCCTCACTCATATGGTATTACTTTACGTACGGTATTCTACTTCAAAAGGCGGATTACTTAAGTTGACGTCGGGAAAGTGCACGTCGGGCAAATGTTTAATCGGGCAACAGATTTGTCGGTCATTTGGGGTCGGTAAACTGGATGTCGGTAAAGTGCATGTTCGGGCATCTAAAGTAGACCTATATATATATATATATATATATATATATATATATATATATATATATATATATACATAATTATATAATGATATAATGAATAGTCGATGTGTCACTTGGTAGACATAAAAAGCATGCACCACGGCATGTTGAGCATTTATTATATTATGTTTGACGACAAATAACACATTGTTACTCTGTACATTAAAAAAGGGAACACATTTTCTTATCCAATGCACTTCCCATAAATCGATCACATTCAGGATGTTCACATGAATAACCCTGTATTTCTGGCTTTCAGCTAAAGCAACACTTGATCAAACAAGTGACACTCATATATTTTATATATATATATATATATATATATATATATATATATATATATATATATATATATATATATATACATATATATATATATATATATATATATATATATATATATAGGTAGTTAGATAAAGTTTACAACAATAATCTTGACGTACATAATCTTAAAGATCAAAATTCTAGGACCATATAAAATGGTGAAGACCACTATATGAAACTCCTGGACTTGCCTTCCTCCCATGCATGATACATATTAGCATATGTTCCTGGGTATCACACCTGCAAGATCCATGTTAGCACTCATTCCTGGATTCACACTACTGTTTCTTGATGAATGTAAAGATTCACTGTATGAACTAGCAGGTGGTCTGGTAAACCCATGGTTTTCAGTGTGGCCCAGAGGTTTTCAAGACTTAAGTGGTCAAAAGCCTTGCTAAAAATCAATAAACTAAAAACTGGCAATTTTCATTCCAGGTATGATTGTAATGTCTCCTGAAATACGTTGAAAACAAAATTAAGTGTCATTTAACAATCCAGTTCCAGGCCAGAATTTTTTTTCTTTATCTCTTGCAGTTTTAGATATGTGATGTTGATCTTTCTGCAATGCTTTCTGATTATATTTCCTTGCATATATTGTTTTTCCTTCTTCTTCTTCCTCTTTTTTGCACTGTTTTTGACTCCTCTTAGCTGACCACCAACTACTCCCAGGGACTTTCACTGTCCACTTCATCTATTGAACTTGACTAGCCATTCCCAGACTAATTCTGACCTGTGTTTTGATACAGTAAGCAGCATACCTCTCAACCTGAAGATGGTGAAACTAGTCCCTTAAAAATTAAGTACATCCAATGCAAATCTGGATATCTAATTAGCATAAATTGTGAATAGCAAATAGCACATAACTCTTCCCTGTTCCAGTAGGAATAAGAGATGCTACAAATACACATTTAGAAAAACAGAACAATTTAAACACCTCATTGAAGAGACACTGTAAAATGTGTATACTTTAATGAAATGTAATTCACTGAAAAAGAAGGATGTAAGATGTATATCCCCTTTCATTAAATTATTGGTGCCACTAGCATTTTGCCATGTCGTATGGTTTTCTATGAACTAGACAGCTTCAGAAAACCAAGTGTGATGAGGTGAATTCAGCAAATTGTGTGACAGCTTATATCAAGCCTGAAATAATGAAAATAGTGACAAACCTGCAAAAATCAATGCATCACGAGCAGGGTAAATCGGGAATGAATAGGTACGCTCCTCCAAAACAGGCGCCATTCAGAGGCCTGCTGAGCAGGCTGAGGCTTCCCAGAACAGTCTCATACTGTTGCCAAGGAGGGACATCACATAATCCCTGCCCCTTCTGTGCACTCATACCATCCTCGGGGTTGTAATCCCTGCCCCTTCTGTGCACTCATACCATCCTTGGGTTGTAATCCCTGCCCCTTCTGTGCACTCATACCAACCTCGGGGTTGTAATCCCTGCCCCTTCTGTGCACTTGTTCCATCCTCGGGGTTGTAATCCCTGCCCCTTCTGTGCACTCATACCATCCTCGGGTTGTAATCCCTGCCCCTTCTGTGCACTCATACCATCCTCAGGGTTGTAATCCCTGCCCCTTCTGTGCACTCATACCATCCTCGGGGTTGTAATCCCTGCTCCTTCTGTGCACTCATACCATCCTCGGGGTTGTAATCCCTGCCCCTTCTGTGCACTCATACCATCCTCGGGTTGTAATCCCTGCCCCTTCTGTGCACTCATACCATCCTCGGGTTGTAATCCCTGCCCCTTCTGTGCACTCATACCATCCTCGGGGTTGTAATCCCTGCCCCTTCTGTGCACTTGTTCCATCCTCGGGGTTGTAATCCCTGCCCCTTCTGTGCACTCATACCATCCTCGGGGTTGTAATCCCTGCCCCTTCTGTGCACTTGTTCCATCCTCGGGGTTGTAATCCCTGCCCCTTCTGTGCACTCATACCATCCTTAGGTTGTAATCCCTGCCCCTTCTGTGCACTCATACCATCCTCAGGGTTGTAATCCCTGCCCCTTCTGTGCACTCATACCATCCTCAGGGTTGTAATCCCTGCCCCTTCTGTGCACTCATACCATCCTCAGGGTTGTAATCCCTGCCCCTTCTGTGCACTCATACCATCCTCAGGGTTGGCATGCAGTAGTGTCTGTGGTGAAGCCTCTGCCAGTGACTGACTGTTCCAAGTATGTCCAGGCATATACCTACCTCCAAGATGGGCTGGCCTAACCTTCCAGCTGACTCATCAAGCACAAGAGCCATGAAAAGAATCCTGATCACATGGGCTACATTCAGGGCTTTACCCCTAAATGCCAACAGTGAATGGTCTTTCACACACTTTTGTAGTACTTCCCTTTTTCCTTAACTTGTTGCATGTTACAAGTTCCAGCTAAGTTCCTTAAAAGTCTTTCTTTATCCTCTGCATGTTATAAGTTCCTTAAATGTCTTTCTTTATCCTCTGCATGTTATAAGTTCCAGCTAAGTTCCTTAAATGTCTTTCTTTATCCTCTGCATGTTATAAGTTCCAGCTAAGTTCCTTAAATGTCTTTCTTTATCCTCTGGCTTTAGTCTCACTGTGTGTCTGAGGAATAATAAGATCTCAGCAGTCAACTATTTTGACCTTTTATATTTTTTTCATTTTTTTTTTTTGTGGACTTCATTTTCTTCAAATGTATCTTTCTTAATTTCTTCCTGTAATACTTCTGGTACTCTGCCATTTATGCCTAATACACTGAAATGATTTTCCAGAACATCTTTGTACTGTAGTTGTATATTTTCCAGCTCTTACTTTTCTAAATCCCTGCCTGTTTTCCTCTTTTTTTCCACTTTTTTTAGCCTGTGTTTGTGTGCTATTAGCTGGTTACCTGTATCTCAGTCATCCTCAGTTTTTGATGTTATATACCTTTTCCATTGTTTACTTTGACAACAATGAATTGTGTGCAGTGCATCAGCTGAAGTTCATGTGCACAACTGACACTTATGCCTCTGAAAGTATTAAAATTAATTATTTGCCTTAAAATTGCATCTGACATTTTCCTGCTTCATTTTTATTACTGAGTCTCTATTTTTCAAGGATGTGACCTTCTTCTTTGTTCAAAAATTTTGCAGTCCAGTCACCCATGGCTGTCAATATATCTTGGCTACACATTCAGTCATTATCAACTTGTATTAGGTAATAGAACTGACATTGTCCTTTGCTGTTGCTGTTTTTGTGGGTGTTTCTGAATGGTAGGCTTGTATCTCATAGATCGGTACATATCAAGTGTACACTGACTGCATTATATTACTTTATAGCTCTTGCAGGATTCTTCTTAATTGTAAATGTGCCATCATTTCTGCACATTGTTTATTACTGATATTGTATACCATGCACTCATCAGAATTAAAATGTCTCGTGCCATCCTATTTCATTTCAAACATGAGCACAAAGGATTTAGATAAGATCTTCAAGTGTACAGAGGTATATTTGAGTATGAAGACTCAACTTGTCTGTGATATGGTATTAACAATAGCAACATATCATCATATGAGTGTGAAAGACAAACAGTAAAAATACAAAAATAGGAATAAAATTGATGCCTTTTGATGACATTATAAGCAAAGAATGCTGCCTATTTCATGGACTGCCAAAAACAAATCAGTTAGTACTGGAGGAGATAAAGCCTATATATTTAGAGATGAAATGGCAAGACTTCAACTTTCATGCTTTGCAAAATATAATATAAAGAGAAAGGTTATTAGGAAAAATATATCATGCTTGTCAAGGTAGAAGGTAAACACAAAAGAGGAAGCCTAGCAATGTGACAGATTTTTATAACAGCTATGGTGATGGATGCCCCTTTGTCAGTAAATGGTCATCCAACTGAAGTCATTATACATTTCGGGGCAACCATTCACAGGATGCCATGAATACACACAAACATGATGGCACCTAACAACAAGTTGATGCAGCATAATCCGGGCACTATTCCTCTATTTGTTTTACAGTCGGATACAGTCATGCCTTTTCTAGCTTAGGCTACTGTAACAATAGTCAATATGATGAACATCTATGAAATACATATTTGTTTGAAAAAAGGAGTAAACAAAAAATACAGCAGCGGCCACCAAAAGTTGGAATCAAACAAAACTAGTAACAATCGATACAAAAACCAGTCCAACTACCATCGCCCAAGGCATATACATGTTTTTTGTTTGTTTTATTAAAGTATATGCCTTGGACCATGGTAGTAGGACTGTTTTTTGTATTGATTGTTTAAAAAAAAAAGGTGGTTGGGGTTTGGCATAATAGTGGAGGTATTTACCTTAGAGACACAAGATGCAAGGTTTGATTCTCAAATGGGATAATTAGCTAGGCTTAAAATGGCCCACAAGTGAAGTTAGTCTAGTATAAACCTATATATTAAATTAAGTAGACATCATCTCCTTTTGGCAAAACTATATTTTTTTGGATCTAGAGCAATAAGTTTTTTTTTTATTTTAAAGTTTATTTTAGGTCTATATGACATTAGTCTGGATAGATACATGGACCAAAAGTGTAGTTTAATGAGTTATGAATGAGTTTTGTAAAAAAAGCAGATGTTACATTAAACAGGAATAACATCTACAGACACACTATGCATTTCAAAATGGGTGCATATGGACTACTCTTTGAAACAATTAGCTGTGTACAGATAACATTCCCTGAATACACAATAATATGCATTGCTTAGATTTAACAGAAGAAATTTCAACAGGATAGGTAAATAAATAAATAAGGAATGAGAAATTTAATGTAAGGCTGTTTTTCTGTTACATTAGGACAGATGACACACAACAACAGTAGAATTTCAAGTTTCTTGTAGCAGCACCATATTCAGCAGTGGAACTCTCACTGTGCATAGTTTAACAGTGATGTGTACACTGCTTACAGCACCATATTCAGCAGTGGAACCCTCACTGTGCATAGTTTAACAGTGATGTGTACACTGCTTACAGCACCATATTCAGCAGTGGAACCCTCACTGTGCATAGTTTAACAGTGATATGTACACTGCTTACAGCACCATATTCAGCAGTGGAACCCTCACTGTGCATAGTTTAACAGTGATGTGTACACTGCTTACAGCACCATATTGAGCAGTGGAACCCTCACTGTGCATAGTTTAACAGTAATGTGTACTCTCTTTACAGCACCATATTCAGCAGTGGAACCTTCACTGTGCATAGTTTAACAGTGATGTATACACCGCTTACAGCACCATATAATCTGACTATCTCATTTTCTCTTTAAGCCTGGGGTGGCGTGTTTTTGCTCCTTAAAAGTCTGGTGCTGTTACTGCTTGAAGTGACTACATTTTTATCACATTAATAACTAGCACATGGCTTATGTTTGTTTGAAATGTACTTCCTATAATTTAATCTTCTTGAGTTTAAATGGGAAAATCAATGGATCTGAAAATGAATCTATATCCCTAACTGTTCTTAGCCTTCATGAACACATATATCTTAGTTTTCACCCATATGAAGGTTAGGTTAAATGGTTCATTCTTTTTTGTTATCAGGTTTACAAAGAGTTTAACTTTTGCACAGAGCACATACATTTTATCCATGCTCTACTTAGAATAAATATTTTACAGCATAGATTAATGTTATTTAAGATTCATTTGTGAATATTTTAATTGCGTTATAGCAAGTGTGCTCATTTTCATTAATGCCAACCCCATCAGTCATTCTTGTCTTGGTCATGAGTTTTAATTTCTGCAAGTATTTGGGGTTTTTAATACTATGACAGGAATGGACCCCATTGCTCTGTCAGGGTTCTTTTAGAGTTCATGAAATTAGTAATTTTTCAGCATTTGGTGTTATTCAAGAGTGCTTTTCTCAGCATCCACAATGTGCTCAGAACTGCCTCCTCCTACAGTTCATATAGGGTTACATGTATTGGTAGCATATTTAAGTATGACTGTAAATTCTGTTTTATTAGTCTAGTTGCTCTTAGTACTATTAGCACTAGCCTGATATATTTCTTCCACATTGCTCTCCTTTCTGCTTAAAAATCCTGTTATTTTATGACTTTGTGTCTCACTATCTATCTGTCTGTAGATAAGACACCGTAAGATTTCAATGGTGAATGACACTTTTATCTTTTTTCATGGAAAACTATATCTGCTTTTCTTGCATCTGTTTTTGAACTGTTGATAATGGGTGATCCTATGTGGTATAAACTGCATCATTCTCTATTGTGCTTTAGGGTTCATGTTAAAAGTGCTTCCCAACTACTTCTATGTTGTAGGTTTTGTACAATCCCAGAGCAACAATCTTGTGTTATTATGCTTTCCAGTGTACAACCCCTCTGCCATCAGTGTATTACACACATCAGCATGAAATGCAACTCTTTCTATTAATGTTTTACAGCATCAGCACTTATCTGTTTCTCCCACATTTTCAATGGACTTTGTGCACAGTACTGGGTCACCATTGTTAACCTTTTCTCTATTGGTTTCAAGTCACCTCTTTTTAACCATTTCTGCATCAAATCTTGGTCAAAATGAGATTGCTCCAGATCTATATACATGCCACTATATTTGCGGACTACCAGATTTCTTTCCTTCTCATATGATCCTGTCCCTTATATTCTTTATTTTGTTTTTCAGTGCATTTAGTTGCTGTCTATTTTTTTTATCTACTTCTGGTTTGATTTCTAGTCCCTTTTTATTATGAAATTCTTCTGCTAAACCAAGCAAAGATGAAAAATTTGATCTCACCTACAGTAGTAGTGATGACAGGCTATATGTAGGTAGCATCTCTGACTAGCTTATTTTGTGAGATCCCCTGATTAGTGATGCCTTTTTATAAAAAATAGAGATGTACATGATCTACATTACCATCCTGTTGAAATGTTGATTTCTTGATCACTCTTGAATTAACATGACTTCTAAAGCAACTAATTTGTATAAAACTTTCCCATCATCATTCAATATTATTATGAGGGACATACTAGGGTTACTACACATTACTCTTTAATTAAGACAGTCCCCGTTTGTACAAATGAGTTCTGTGAAAAATCTGCCTGACATTTTAAGACAGACATATTTCTTGCTTCATCTAATAGTACCACAAAACATTTTTTGCATATATCTAAAAGTCCTTAATATGACTAAAACAACACACACAACTCAGATTATACAAGAGTAAGGTTTTATTTTGTCAAATAATTGAAGTATAATCTGTGAGCTGAATGTGGGTATGATCTGAGCTGCAAAATCTCACTTTTCCATATAAACATGTCCCATTTCTTGGCATCTGGAATGGTGGTAACCATAGGTTAAACTTGAATTTTTTTGTATAATTACTTATGAAAAACTGCTGGATTTGAGAGACATTTTGTCAAAAGCTTGATTATATATTTCTGGTTAGCACATAAGGAATTAAATATTTCAGCATCCTCTATATGAGATAAATTATAAATGTCTTTAAAGATACACCCATTGGGTGAAGTAAACTGCAGCAATATCAGGCTCCAGTGATGATGTTAGAATTTAAGTCTAAGGTTATAGTCTTGGAGAGGAAGAACTTAATTTGCAGTTGCACAGACAGAAAAAAATGTCAGACTCCAATTTAAGCCTTAACTGATAACAGAAGGGAGAGAGTCAGAGAGTTTTTCTGTGTAAGGTGTTTGAAACCAACCAAAATTCTAGCCAACATACTAAAACAAAGATGATACAGAGTATAATTTTAAGTGATTTGTGAGGTACATAAATATTTCCAGGTGATAGTAATATTATGGCTTCTTTCTATAAATCTTTATTTTTAGACACTTGAAAGACAACCACAGTCTGGTCACTCATTTTGATGAGTATTTAGTGGCTTAAAACTGCTCTATGTGAACTAGAAAGATTAATCAAGCCTGTCACACTAGGCAACCTACAAAAAGCCATTAATTTCCTTCAAAAACACAGGCTCTAATGGCATTCTTGCAGATATTTGCAAATATTTTAAGAGAAAACTGAGGGAATGCCTCTGTATACTGTTTGATGACGCCATAATTAAGTGGTATCTACATGCATGCACTTAGCTTTTATTGTTATTATTTTTTTTCTCTTAAAGGTGTATACATCCTTCATCTTCAGGGAGTTATAGACTTATCTCATTACTGCCTTCGAAGACTAAGATACTGGATTGAATATTAGTAAGGAGGCTAGAACACATAATGTTCAAACTTGCAAATGATACTTATGAAGAATGTATTTAAAGGCAAACAAAGTAACCCAGATTTGCTTTATTTTGTGATACTCAACAGCTAAGAAGTATACTAGAGCAAACATGAACTGGTTTACTTTACTGATTTTCTAATATTCTTGATTAAGTTTAAAGGGATTTTCTTTTGGTAGTATTATCTTGTTCACAGCAAGAGCTTCTCCTGTTCGATTCTCGGCTGGAGTGCGGGGAGTGCCTTCTGTGTGGAGTTTGCATGTTCTCCCTGCGGGTCGAGGGGCGTTCCGAAAGACATGTCTGAATGGGTGTGCCTTCGTTGAAGGTTGGGCATCGAGATGGCAACTCGGCACCATGAAAATCTACTGCCAATCATTGGCAGACCGGAGTTCTGCTGTGGTGACCCCTAACCGGGAAAAGCCATAAGACAACATCTTGTTATAGAGATACTGGGGACTTCCTTTAGATGTGCTAACTTCTTCATACTCTACGTAAAGCAGAAGAGGTAACTAATGACTGCTGTCAACTCCCCTTTGGATTCACTCTTCTGTCTATTCTGTGCTATTTATTCTGGTAGTAGAATATCAGATTACATGTTACGCAGCACTACTCCAAATATATATTTTTTTCTTTCCCAGACACAAATTAATGGTTGTGTCATAAAAATATCTTGGGTTTTGTCTTCTTCACAAGAAATCCTTGATTGGTAAAATATCTTGTTTAAGGGTTAATTTACATTAGGTCCTAATGTCATTTGTTATGATTCTGGGACTGAAATGGAGCTCATTTACACATATTTGGGAATTCACAATCACAAAGTTTTGGGGTCCTTAATGATTTTAAATGATGATACTTTTTTAAATCATTTTACAAAGAAATGACACGAATAGACAAAACAATACTACCTTCTTTTAATACTTCTCCTACTGCCCAGATGATTTATTTATTTATTTGTCTATTTATTTATTTTTACTAGACATATCCCTTCTCTTGGCTGGGATGAAATGGCCTGCAGATTTCAGAGTATAATAGCATGGCTATCTTCTATGTGAATTATTTGTGCCAAGAATCATGGGGGAAAGTTAATAGCCTATACTTGTATTAGACGCTTGTCAATGACAGATTTTCTTACAGATATGCAGAAGTGGCTGTGACAGTGGCATTTATTCATACCTGCAGTAATCCTCATGCTGTATGAGTTCTATCAGAAGTGACACTCATTCACTGCTTTCCCATTCCTCTGGAATGGAAGGAATTAACATTTGGGATGAAGGTAGCATAAGTTATGAAATGCCACTTTTCATAGGAAAAGTAACTTGGTTTGTTCTGAACCATATGTGTGAGGCAGGATCTGGCAAATGAGGATTACAAACATACCTCTCAACTGTCCCTGATTTTGACTCAAATTTTAACTCTGTCCCTCTTAATCCCTCCTAAAACTAGTGACTTTTGGAGGAAAGGTGGTGAATTACACTTAATGAATAATGACAATTATTAAGAGTTATAAACTTCTTTTACTTCAGAAAATGTATATTAATTCATATGCTCTGATTCTGTCAATGTTTCAAGTTAATAGCACTAATATTTTAAAAGTGTCCCTGACCGTCCCTGATTTTTTCTTGACTTGTCCCTGATTCTGTTGAAATTTGTTCCCAATTGGTTGAGAGGTCTGATTACAAAGTATAAAACTATACTGTTTTTGGGTCTCAACAGATATTTCATTGCTTTGTCATTTTCTAGGACCTATATGCCTAACCAGAAGTTGTCCTCTTGTCCTTTACTACATGCCTAAAGGAGTATGCAAATTAGCTTCTCCATTACATAGTGGAAATAACAGTTACAGAATGTTTGTACATGTTTTCCATTTTATGTGTTACTGTCTGACTAAAGTTTGTAAGCTTACTCCTGTCTTGTGGAGCCTTGTCTCTTATTTACATGGCCCCTGGCCATCTTAATTCTCAGCTCTTTGCCAGTGATTGTCAGAAACTGTAACATACGGTACCTGTTTCTGTAAGTGAGTCTGAATGGCAGTTATCATGTTTATTAGAATTTGATCATAGGCATCTTCCTCCTTTTCTTTTACTCATTTTTTTAAATCACTTGTATCATCTCTTTCCTTCTACATATTCCAGAAGATGGTAGAGTACAAGAACTTGTTACAAAGTTCAAGAATTGGAGAATGGCTATCACCCTGTGCTCCAGGACTGACATAAAAGTAAAAAGATCTGTTGTAAAGTCATTCAGCTGCCATTTTTGGTTAGACATATCATTCCGCCTAATATGTGCATTTAGTTTATTAGGGGTATAAGGTACTGAGCAGATTAAATAGAGTTGATTTTTGCAGCAGGACAAATGTTGCAGAGGAAGGTGAGTGAGAATTGCACAAATGAGGTGGGACTGCAGAGGAGTCAAAGCGTAATGGGTAACAGTAATCAGTATTTGGTAGGAAAGTGTAAGCATTAAAACGCTTTAGAGGGACTAGAAGGTGGTTTTTGGGATAGGTAGCAAGGAAAGATGGTTGCCCAGAGAACAAAGATTGTGTTAGAAATTTAAGGTAGAGTGAAAACAACAAAAAATAGCAAAAGAATGGGAAAAATAGGAAGTAGATGATGAAGCAGCAGAAAGGGCAGAATGTACAAGATGTGTTACAAGAGTCATATAAATGGCTTAAAGGGTAGTAAACTAGGGAGCTGATAGATATGGGAACTGAATGAGTTATATAGAGATGAAGGGTAGTATTTAAATGCTAATCCAAATGATGACATATATAACAAATTAACTGCACTGGGAATCGATATTTTGTGAGATGTAACTATTTATGCAATCTAATAAACTGACTGAATAAAAAATACGATACTGGCATACAGGAAAAAGATGTGCGCACTTAACAAAAGCACAACTTGCTTTAGAAACGACTTTCACTAAATTATCTACAAATAAAGAACAAAAAGAAATGTGACCATCTCTTTTCTGTTTGGAATTATTAGATGTGATGATGTACTGGACTGTTTGCAAAAGCTGCTAAAGCATATATTAAATAGATGGAAGCCTGCAATAATTTTTAAATTATACCTACTGCCATACCATTGTGTTGTCTGTTTTTAAAAACAAATAGAAAAGATTTAGATATCTAAATAAATCTTATGTAGTAATGCTTATGGTAAAGCAAAACCTGAATTCTATAACAGACTTTGGATTTCTATGGTATTAATAATGAAAGTAATCTTTATTAAGACCATTTGATGACATCACATCTGAGATGAAAAATGGTCTTACAAGCGCTTCCTATTGAAATGTCTGCACTCAAAATTCCAAGTGCTGACAAGCTGAAAAAAAAAAAAGACCAAAAAACACAGGGAGAAGAGAGAATCTCGAAAATCGCTCTTCATCTTTAAACATTTTTTGTGGGAAGGGGCAATCCCCTCACACCCTTTGAACTTATATATACCAACTCTGAGAACATAATACCTCAGAGAAGAGGAAATATTCTGAGAAATGGTATCTTGGATTTAGTATATGTAAGACTGCTCTCCATTCAGTATCAGTATTTCAGGACTTGCTGTAGTGGGTCCCAACATTTTAAATGGTTACTATTTATGAGTCTATAACTTGTTCAGGATTCCTGTGAAGGAAATCCCCTTAAGAGATGAAGAAATGTAACTGTCCTTTAAGCTAAGTAGTAGGCAAATAGGAGATACTTTTATTGTGATGTTTTGTGGACATTGCATATGACCTTGCTCCTTTTTAACAGAGGTTCTGACAGTATATAAATCTTCCCCTAGTCTCAGTTTCATACTTTACATGGAGTTTTAGCTTTTGTTATGTTATTTCAATATCCAGCTTATTTACTCATCCAAAATACATGCCAGAAGGTTGAACTGTCATGCTCAAAACTGTGTGTGTGTGTGTGTGTGTGTGTGTGTGTGTGTGTGTGTGTGTGTGTGTGTGTGTGTGTGTGTGTGTGTGTGTGTGTGTTTCCTGTGGTGGACTGATGTCCAATCTAGGAGATTTTCTTGCATTATGCCTACTGCTTTCTGGGATAGCCACTGATCTCCTGCAACCCTGTACTGAATAAAGTGGCAATGGAAATCAATGAATAGATTGATGTAAATCATGCTCTGTCAGCCTCAACCATGTGCACAAAGTTATATTGTCTGAATGTTTTGCTGCAAGTGACAGTAGCATTTTCTCTTATTCATTTTTCTTTACTAGGTAAGCCCACAAGACAACCATAAAATGCTCTCTGACCACATGACTTGCTCATTTAACATAGCGAGTATTTCTGGACATAAGGAGTGACAGTCAGGACCACAGGATGAAGCTCATAACCTTAACCCTCAGTTCAATAGGGCCAAACAACTTCAGCAATTGAATAACTCCAGTCATGACTATGCTTGCATACTACATTATGCAATCATTTAAACATCTGTAAGGTATTCCTTTAATCTCTTAACTTGATTTTTTAATGCTTTGCATATTAGAATCCATTTTGTTATTAATTAAAAATAAGAAATTCCTCAGTTCTGTGAGGAAAAAAAAACATAACACTAGATTAGAAAAGTATATTCTGAAGTAGTAGCCATATGCTGTCTTTTGATGCTCTTTAAAATAAAGTGAAGTAAGTTCTCTGCCACAAAAGTTTTACAGTGGTTCTTGGAAAACAATTTGCAGCTACTGAAAACCATTAACATAAAAGTAGACTTGTATATGCTGAGCTTTGTGGACATTACTGCAAACTCTGCATATCATGAATTATTTTCTGGTGGTTTCTAAATTACAACAAGCACCATACTCAGGAATGAAGAGCTAAAATTAGCACTGATAAAACGGACGTGTGGTTATAATAATATGGTGAAGAACAAGTGAATATTTTGACTTGTAAAGCAAGCAGTCCTGACGACGTATGCATTTACCATGTTGGGACAGATATAACAGTAAAAGTTTCAGCAGCAACTTATGGTATATTGCTTAAACTAGTTTAAATGCATGCTGTTGGCTTCAATACTCATTAAATTGTCCAGTGCCAATTTGTTTACTTCATCCATGGTTGGGAAAAAAATAAGCGTGCAATATCTTGCAAACCAAACTGATGTTTTTCAACCATCTATTTGCAAACTTGATGTAAGTTAGAAATCTCAAAATTTAGGGATTTCAAACTTCTCACAAGGGAGGGTGATGTAAGCAGGAAAATTTACCCATTGATATAAATTGATATTCGTCCAGTTCTGGCCAAGAAAATTCAGTATTTAAAATATTATTTAAATTCTTGGATGACTGGGTCATAGTAAGAAGTATCAGGCATGGAGAAGAGGAAAAATACAGGAGGGTGTGCTGATGAGAGATTACTCATTTGTAGCTGAACATCAGTAAAATGAAGGAGCTATTAGTAGATCCAGGGAGATCACAATCTTGTCCCCCAATGACGCCTCTGTTGGTTAGGGGGTTGAAGTGGAGATTGTTCAGGACTATTTAGGGGTGAACCTGGACAGTAAGCTGGACTGGTCCAAAAACTCACAGGTGGCATATAAAAATAGTCAGAGAAGGCTGCACTTACTATGAAGACTCAGGTCCTCTGGATTCGGCAACACTATGCTGTGGTTGCTCTATGAGACTGTAGTGGCCAGCACTATCTTCTTCGCAGTGACATGCTGGGGAAGTCACATAAAGAAGGCTGAGGTAAACAGCATCAATAAATTGGAAAGGAAGGCTAGTTCAGTAGTTGAGAAGAACTGGACACCCTCAAAACCGTGTCTGAGAGAAGAATATTAGCAAAACTAAAGTCCAGCATGGAAAATATTGACCACCCACTCAACAGAGTGGTGGCTGGACAGAGAAGTTCCTTTAGCAGGAGACTGTCAAGCATAAAATGCTCCACTTAACGTCACAGGGCATCCTTCCTGCCCACAGCCATCAGACGCTATAACACCTCCTACCGTCTTAGCACAACCTCCACTACTGAAGTAGACCACATAGTGCAATGTTAAACTCTTACTCATGTTTTCTTTTTCCCCATGTCCTTTTTATCTCTCTTTTATCTCTCTTTTTTCAGTGCAATATTAATAATCAATGCAATTATCCTTTGTGCAATATGCTATACCTTAGTTAAAGTAACTTAATGTACAATACACCACTCCCTAGTGTGAGTGGCAATTAACACCAAAGGCTCCCCCTTTCGTGTCACTACTATATATGGCATCAAACTCATCTAATACATTGGTTATGGTCAACAGGGCACCTATGTCAGGCATTGCTGTTATATATGTGGGGTAACATAAGTGAGTACACTATCTGTCATATCTGATTATGCAACATGTGTTTGGTCTACGTTTGTGTCTATGTTTATCTGTGCAGTGCAATGTAAGCAATTTCCTGTGGGATCAATAAAGTATTTCTGATTTATGAAATACAGGAACCATCTATATAGACTCACAGACTTTCACTGAAGATTGCTGTTCCACCATTTATGCCTTACTAATGTCCAGAAGTAAAATACATCATGCTTTCACTATTATGCAGGCATTGTTTAAACACTTTATAGAGTAACACTTTGTACTAATAACAATTACATTGGTGTATTCAATACAAATGCATTGAATTTGTAGCAGTAACTCCCTTTAATTAACATCCACATTACAGAACAGCATATATAAGTATAACAAGTTGAAGGCAATTGCTATACAGAGGTATATAGTCTGAAGAGTAAGATATTGTTTACCCTCTGAGGACTGTGATCTGTGATATGGTGGTAGGGCAGGCATGTCTCTAAGATTCTTAGTGTTGTGTTGCTGGAACTTTGTGCTTCAGAAGACCCCTTGGTAAATTGGTCTAAAAGGTGGGACCACACAAAGATCAATCATAAATTTGATTATTATGATGGTTCATTAAAAGAATCATGTAAACTACACCATGCAGAGGGAATCTGGCACCCATCCCAGGAGACAGCACTTGGAATGGTATTCACTGGTGAGAACCTCATGACTAGATGACACAATTAATAAAGTCAGGTTAGGATCAAAGAAACCATGGAGCTGCTTTATTGAGTTCAGCTGTCTGGGTTAATCATTCAGAAGATGGAGGTTTAAATACTTGGCAAATGGCAGGTAGGAGAACAGTTTAGAGTGGACTAGATTGTCTGTGATAATGAAAGGATGCTCTTGGGATTTGGAATGTTGCTTCTAAGCTACAGCAACTGTTTCTACATTGGTTTAAAATGGATAGCTAAAGGTATTCTCAACTTTGCACAAAGAGCTAATTGTAAAATAGGACTTCTTATTCAGGTGTGGTGCCTCAAAATCTAGAGATGGCCCACAGAAGAGGATCCTTGATGTTGTGGAGATACTCGGAAACACACAGCAAATTGTACAGTCAAAAGCTTTAAAAGGAGATGAGTGGGTTACTTTAATGTGATTGAGAACTGCATAAAGGAAAACTTCATTATCACTGCACATAAGCTAAGCAAATATTCAGAGACTGTATGATTCTTAGATACCTACTGTTCTACATTTGAGATGCAGTGACATTCTTCGGATGTAGGGATTTGGTGTTTGAGCAGTTTATGGGAGGGAGGTTAAGGTTTTCATACTTGGTGATATAGATTTCCAGAGTTTTGGACCTGGTATGGAAAACTGTTAGCACTATATTTCTTTGAGTAGATGGTGAGTAGAGAGGGGAGTGATCTGGTTTGGATCTGAGATTACAAATCCCTTTTCTTATTGTAAATCTCCTTGCTATGGAGCAAAAGGAGTTTTAGTTAATGAAGTTGAATAAGAGTGTGAGAAGTGGTATATTTGCTCTTTGCAGAATTGAAAACTTTTTCACTTTTTGGAGTACTAAGCAGTTTATGATAGGGATTGGCTTAATGGGATCAAGTCGATAGTTAAGACACTTGGGTAATACTCTGTCTTTTTTATTAATGCCCTAAGTTTTTTATACTACTACCTTGATATCCAGCAGAGGAGCTACAGTACTGTGCATAAACTCCCTTACAGTGCACTCTGATGACAGTGCTTCAGATATATCTGCAGTCACTAGGAATGACTAGACCCCATAACCCTCAGTTTTTGAGCTTGATGTATACAGGCTGCAATACACTGACTGAGAATTACATGCAGTGCATCTACTATAGACATCATGGCAGAGAAAATAGACAAAACATTCACTAGGAGCAGCACAATAAAGCAGTGAGATTAGCTACATACAATATGCTGGGGGCAATGAAGGCAATATACATAAAACTAACTGCTGAACAGATGAATATTATGGCACAACACATTCACCCATTGTTATGCAATGACTGGGCCAAGCAGCAACCTGCTGACGCTACCCAACTAATCATCTTGGCAATAAACCTGGAGGTCACTGACTCTGATCATAAATCCACCTTCCTGACCTACAGATGCTTAACTGTGTGAAAGTATGATTTATGATAAAGAGTACTGATAATGGGGTAGAGCCTTGATAACTTACTTTATAATATATTATAGTCTCTAATTCTATCTTACATTTACAAAAGACAATGAAATGCATTCAGACCTCACACTTTTATACCCACATTTCTCATTCAAATAGTTTCCAACAATCATTTAAAATGGAAATTTTCACAATCCGATGAAGACTGGTTAGTGCAATCAGCTGTGGTTGTCTAGGATTCATGTTTTGAAGTTATGTACTGGCTGTGTAGCTCTGTCTAAGTTTTATTTTTTTGTACTGTAGTAAGTTCAGTTCATGTTTTTTTTTTATCATTTTACATCTCTTGCCTTTTTACTCCTACTTTTTGAATTAGTCATTCTTGGGGTTAGCATTCTTAAAATTTGCAGAATACTTTCTGTTTATATGGCATGTATTTCTCCTGTCACCTACTTGTACTCAGATCTTTAACATCTGTAAACAAGGCTCACTTTTCTTTAGACCACAGGGAAATACATCATGCATTCTGATGACATATTGCAATGATTCCTAACTACAGAGTTGTTTAAGTCTGCAACACATTAACAACTGAATACACCACTACCTCCTCCTCATTTAATGCTTTGTTCCATACTGGAACACTATCCAGTTATGACTTTGTGTCCTAGTTTTGTCTGCTGTGAGGTTTTTGACACACTCCTGTCTTGAAATCATGATTCTAACAAGTACTGATAGCAGCTTGCTATTAGAAATGTAAAACAATAATGATTCACAGCACAGCCTAAGCTTCACAGTGTACTCTTTACACAGCTATAAATGTCTACCTGATTCTGTAAGTCACATAAAAAGTAGACAGCATTGTCGCCTCACAGTAAGATGCTGTCCGGTTCGATTCTCAGCTAGAGCATCTTCTGCGTGGAGACATGCGTGAATGGGCGTACCTTCGTTGAAGGTTGTGCATCAGGGCTGGTAACTCAGCACGTAAAAATCAACTACCAATCATTAGCAGACCGGAGTTCCGCTGTGGCGACCCCTAACCAGGAAAAGCTGAAAGACACAACAACAACAACAACATAAAAAGTAGACATGCTCAACTTATTTTTGCATTTTCTGCTATTGCTTCTAAAGCAAAATTTAATAGGGTTGTTCATAATTTTTAACTACTAGTGACATCTGATTTCCATCTATTTAATAGTTTATATCAAATTATGATAAAAGTTTGCAAGAATGATAGTTAAGTAACTGTGCGTTGAACATCTCACGTAGACTGACACTTGTCAGTGTTATTCTTTCTATACTGAACCTCATTTTATATTTTGCATAATTAGGCTTCATTAGATTTCCTTAGATCTTTAATTAGTTTTTTTTGTTCAATTTATTAATCTTGCTGATGATATCATAATTAAATACTTTATGTATGTATTTATTTATGTATTCATGTATTTATTGCTTTATTTTACCATTAAAGTTTGATTCAGCACATGACTCATTTTCAGCAGAGACCTAGGGAGAAAGGCTCCATTATAAATTTATAAACATAACAAAATAAAATCAGCACACAATATGTGGACATATTACAAACAAGATAAAAATATAGGTAACTACGTTCAACCATATTCCAGAGTTAGTTTGCCAAAAACCAGATGCTCTGCAACTTGCTAAACTGTTGACTAATTTATAACATTTGAAATTACAAAATAAATTTGGGTAAATCTTCACGGTAAATAAAATTTTCCATATCTCACTTTTTTTTAAAATGTTGCTCCTATTATGTTAGTTGCTCAGCTGGGTTCAGTAACGCCTACATGGTACGCTAAGACCATGTGTGTGTCGTAACACAATATGCACATGATGGCACACTGTTTTGTATTCAGTAAGTGGCTCTACACACTGCATAGAGCCACAGAAACACTGTAAATATCGTGGCTTGCTAATTACACCATAAGCAGCTGAATTGTATGCTAATCAACCAATCCAAGATGGAGAAGCAGTGCAACAAGCTATAAAGTAATCATATAAACTTAGCGCAGGTTTTCCCTGCAAATTCTAAAACCTATTGGAATACAGCCATGGAAACTAGTGTACACAGAAACAATGCTAGTGGCTGCTGTTGCTCTTATTCATGTGCATGTGAATAGGCCTGTGTCTATGCTGCTACTAGATCTCAGCCATGAAGGAGAATGGTGTTTAGACTGTATATAACATTTAATGGTCTGCATGATGTGGTAATTGTAGAGTGCTATAGGGTGGATAGAGACTCACTACAGGAACTCTGCAACCTCTGTTGTTCTCAACTGAGAGCAAGGGCAAACTGAGAGGAACAAACACCTGTGGAGAGTAAGGTATGTATAGCACTTAAAATATTAGCTTCAGGAACCTTCTGGAGACCAACAGGGAATATGCAAGAGGCGTTACTGGCATCAGCATCCCGGATCCTGCAACAATTTCTGAATGCTATGCTACAGCATGGCAGTAACTACATACATTTTCCTTGTACATCTGAGGACAGAGCCACAACTATGCAGGAGTTCTACCATGTAGCACATTATCTTAAGGTTTTGGGTGCCATAGACAGCATGCATATTGAAATCAAAGTATCACCTGGGGAACAGGGAAAGGTATACATAAACAGAAAGGGCTTCCACTCCATTAACTGCCAGGTCATGTGTAATGCTAAAGGAATCATCCTGAATGTGTGTGCTGGTAACCCAGGCAGTTACCACGATTCCCATACCTGGCACAACATTCAACTCTATCAGAGGTTTTCAAGGGTGAATATCCTACAGGTTCATTTACTGCAGTATGCAGGTTTTGCACTTGTGCTGTGACTGATGATGCCCATTAGAAATGCATACACACCAGCTGAAGAACGCCATAATGAGGGATACGCTCAAACCAGAAATATTACAGAGCGTGTGTTTGGGCTGCTGATGTCACTGTTCAGGTCCCAATATACATCAGGGGGAGGCCTGCAGTACATTTCTCATACCTGTGATCAAATTTTCACCATCTGTGCCATCCTTCAGAATATTATTCTGAGATGCATCCCACCACCATTGGCAAGGTTACCACATCTACACACAGGTGAGGAATCATAGAGGGAACCACCAGCTGCTGTGGATGTAGGCAGATGTAGGCATGTACATTATGCCCTCACCCTGCCCAAGAGGCAACGGATACCACACAAGCTCAGCACATAAGGGCATAAAATCTTCATCCTGTGCAGACACATACAGTAAGAGTGATACCAGGCAATACTTACCCATGCAATGGCTGTGTGCTGCTAGCATCACATAGCCTCAGCACTGAAGTAAAATACTTGCAACTGCTGGTCTGTCGATGTAGGTGTTGAACATGAAAAAGGAAAATAAATGTCCAAGAACAAAAAATGAATGGCAGATCCTTGCATACTGTTACCTGCTAATGTAACCGAGTCGACGGCGTGTAATCTAAGTTTGTTGTGTTTGTACCATAATCATGCACAAACCAATGTTTGGTCCAAAACAAGGCATACCAATGGAGGACTGTATTGTTTACCACAGAAATACCAAGGTGACTACACAACTGCAAGAGCGAAACTCTTGAAACACAACTTTTACTGTCGCAACACACAAATAGTACTTGGCTCCCCCACCCCCACAACAACCGGAAAATAAAAGTTTGTACAATCCAAGGAATACCACACTATTCACTTATAAATGCTTTCAGCACAATTCTCACAAAATGTGTACACATTTACAACACAAAAGTCAATTCTATATTATTCCTAGTCACGTTTCACTGCACCCAGCACTCACCTGGCAGTGTTTGTGGGCCATCTTAAAAGCATAATACCCCTATGTCATTAACAATATAGTACTTTACATTTCTCATGAAATAAGATAGAAGACTGTAAGTTAACCAGTTTTAACAATAACACTTGTACACTTGTGATGACAGTTAATAAGGCTATCTGTGAAACTCAATGCCTGCCAAAAATGCCTTTGCCAAGAGTGAACGATAAGAAGTGCATACAAATAAAAGTTTCATTTTCTAATGCATATTTATAAAAGTTTTCTATTTAAAATGTTAACAAATCAAGCATCCACTTGAAAAATACAATAATATACTTTAGCAACACCAGAAGCCTTCTGTCTAGGTAAATGAAAAAGAATATTTATCCTCTGTGTTCTCCAAATACACACTTCCACTCACTTTCAAGTTTCATAACTATACAGTTTCCATCTTCTGGTGTAGATTCAGGCCTGTGATCCCAGTGAAGATGCAAATGAGGTGCAAACTCATTATCACAAACTTTTGACTTTATGTAGCAGATGTAAATATAGTGTAGGCACTAATTCAGTGTTGCTAATGGATTGCAACTGTGATTACTGGTAGGGAAAAGGAAGACACAACAGCAATTTAGACTCCCTTACCTGCAGTGGGTGTGTCACCCAGGATACACTTACAAAGTGTAGAAGTAATTATTGCAAGCTTTTAAATGGAAGTGAACAGCACACATTCTCAGTTTTTGTTCACTAATACCCAAACTCTCCTTCCTTTAATGAAAATTGTATTTTACTGTCATGTAATATTCGCATACATTATAAGGTCAAAGAAAAAGATGTCCTATAGATTACATGTGTGAGAGTACAGCACAGTTAAGAGAAGAATGAACACAATGCAAAGAGAAGGCAGAGCTGTGCTGGTGCAGACAATGCTCATAAATGGTTATGTGAGCATTCATTGCACCAAATATGTAAGCAACACATGTACAAACAACTGAGAGTGTACAAGTGTTATATGTCTTTATAATACTGTGGTAGAAATGGGATTTGCTTGTATGCACAAAGATTTGCATTCTTTCTGCAAAGCTGTTTCTGTGGCAAAAAGGCATGCAACACCCTTACTGTGTTTTTTAGGTTTGTTAGTTCAAGTCCCAAGTTATGTAAAAATCTATAGGTGTCTTAAAGTTGCTTATGTTTCCTTTTTTTAAATATTATTTGCATGATGCCTGGCATTGTGCAAATATGATGAAACAGTGAAATAAATCCACAGCAATGGAAGTTGCTTATGTGATAAATACAGCATAAATTAAAGCTATAAATCAAGAGTGTGTGTGTGTGTGTGTGTGTGTGTGTGTGTGTGTGTGTGTGTGTGTGTGTGTGTGTGTGTGTGTGTGTGTGTGTAGCACACATCTGGTAAATGCAATGAGTCATGTAGCACGTAGTATATGTATAACAAGGTTCAATTCCCACATTTATCTTTTAGTGATGAAAGGTAATGAATGCTCTTTTTATAATAATAATGCTTACTGAGCTTTGTTAACCTCATTTACACATTGCTCACCTCAGCACACCTGTGGTGTAAAGGCCCTGACAACAAGCAGACATTGTCAATTTCATAAAAGATATGTTGTCACATCTTTTGCCTTCCATCATGCAAACATGCTAAGTAGCATTGAGCAACAATCAACAAGCTTCTACAACACCTGCAGGTTTAGAACACCTGCAGACAATAGGCAGACACTTGTCAATTTAAAAAAAAAGATACATTGTTGCATCTATTGTTTTCCATCGTGCAAACATGCCAAGTGGCATTGCACAGCTATCAGCACGTTCCCACAATACCTATAGACAACCAGCAAACACATGTCAATTTCAAAACAGATGCATTGTATCAAGTGTGGTCTTCTACCACACAAACCCACTAAGCAGAGTTGAATAGTGGTTAGCACATGTACATAGTAATGAATGTGTAAATGTGCAGCTGCTGTCTAGTTGTTTCTGTGGCAGCAGTTGCAAGTTAAGGGCTATAATACAGGTGAGCTTGGGTTTTAATCCAGTAAAGGCAAAAGTTTTATTAGTCCTGTTCCATTATGCTTTATATAAAAATTCACAATAAAAATTACACATAGAAATAACTATGTACAGCAGATACATTTGAATATACACAGGATAAGATATATATTAAATGTGTAACTGTGGGTATCAGTAGAATTATGGTTCTACAATTAAACATTTATTTTCTGAATTGTTATATTACACACATACATGGTTAAACACTCACTTTATCACGTGTCCATATAATTAATGAGCATGTTTGACAAATACTTCTTCTGTTGCAAGGATAAAGAATATGTTTTGTCTGTTGTACATAGGTTTGAATCTCACATTATACAAATAAATTTTATCAGTGTGTAAAGCCACACAAAAATGCATCAGGTCATAAAATGTATTCCCTCAATACATATCTGCAAAGTTAAATCAACTAACAGGTACAGCAGCATCCAGAGCAAAAACTAATGTGAACTGTCACACTATCCATCCTATTTCACAAACTGCCTTCCTCTCCCTGTTTGGCATTGTTGCTCTCTGCTTAACATCACACAAACATGGTCTGGCCAAGGTTGTCTCCAGTGCAACTGGTATTTCACACACTGAAGAGCAATGCAGGTATCACTACAATGACCTGAAAAGGTACAAGCAGGCACAGTATAACCAGTGTCTGGATGAGTTCAGGACTGCTGACATCCACCAGTTGTGTAGGTATACAGATGAAGACACTTTATATTATATAAAAAGCTGGAAAGACTGATATGCATAATTTTCTTCTCTTCTTCCCCACTTTGTCTTTTACAGCTGCCCAGGAGATTGCAGCAAACAGGGTTGCCCATGCTAAGCATTTGGAAAGACTTAGGGCAGTAAAGAGCAGGCATGCAACACAAAATAATATTATTCTATCAAAAGCATTGATCTTCTATACTAGACCAGCTAGTGTGACTCAGCCTGCCACCCCCTCAGGTGGACATAAACACCTAAGTCACCAAAAGGGTAGAAAAATAGATCACATACATGACACATAATGTCAAAGTGTGAGAAGTCACCTCTGTCTAGTGTCCAGTGACCAGATCTGTACCTCAGGATTCTGTACTTGGCCCTTTCCTGTTCATTATTTAAATCTTAGAAGTCAAGACTAACTTACACAGCCTTTGTCTAACCAACTTTGTGAAGGACTGCAAATTGCTGACAATCATTGAATCTGAGATTTGTTTCGGTATGAGGCAGACAGTAATAACACACAAACAAGATTGTTGCTAGAGCCATAGAGACTCAGTAGATGAACAAAAATGATGGGGGATTAGTTCTTTTATGAGAGCAAATACACAAGCTAATTACAATATAGACAGAACACCCCTATGAGCAGATCAAGTGGTATGTGACCTGTGTACTCAGTCAGATGGTATGCTGAACGTCCACCAACATGTCTCCAAAGTGATGACTAATCCCTTGTATATAGTACAACTCCTGAGTATGTGCAGGACAGCCACATCAAAGGGCATTATAGTCCCATTGTTCTCAAACCTCATCCCACCATTAATTGAGGATATTGCACCCTTTTGCATGTACCACCCAATATATCTTCCAGGGATGATTTACTCAAGTGTATCACTTTTTCTACAATGAGCTTCCTCACATCTTATCAGTCATATCTAAATATTTTTTTTGCTATACAACCATTAGGAGTTGATAGTGCAGAACTCCCTTCAAGGTGTTATACAAGATGCATGCTTGATACATTTTCCTGTGATGTGATGTACCCAGTGAATACTTAGCTCACTGACAACATTGCATTGATGGCATGCTCTACATTCGTGCAAGTGTGGATTGTGACACACATATATATATATATATATATATATATATATATATATATATATATATATAGATATATATATATATAAACCATGCAAACCTGTCATGTCACCCGGATTTGTTCGTAAATTAAACTACAGGTGTAACAGTGTCCCTCTTAATACCTCCGAAAGGTGTTAAACTTTGCGGCAGGTGTGCTTGATTCTCTTATAGACTACTGACAAATCATGACAGTTGTGGAAGTGTGTTCATGCAGAACATATATAAGTCACAAGCACATATTTTACATCAATGACTCCATTAATAGTGGTACTATTCTGATATTGCCCATGATTGTGCATGCCTCTGTCTACTGTTGTCCATGGGGCTGTTGCTATGTGTCCGCTTGGATGAGATTTAAGCAATAATCAGAATAAAATCAGAGGAAAGCAACCCTCCAAAGCAACCAATACCCAAAAGCACAGGGTTGCAAGGAAGTCACTGAATCACAAACACGGCTCCAAAGATATAATTTATTGTCACTTCCACAAATTAGAAATAAGACTACACTGACCACACATCCCACATTTAAAAGTAACATACTTTCTACCTCCCTCGTAACAAGGTGATATGGTGTGTCTTTCAGGAAAATCTTTTAAATTTCTTCCTCTCCTATATATTTAATTCTAGCCGGTTGTTCTTGTAAGCCTCTTAGGTCTGTTAAGGACTTAAACCTGTCCCATTCCTTGGTACAAATATTCTGAAAAGTCCTAGAATCTGAATTGTATTCCATGGCAAAAGCCATCTGGTAATCAATGTTGTTCGTATTTAACGAATGGGTAGTATTATAATCTCCCTCCTTACCCATAATGGGAAAATATCTAGTGTCTTAAAGACTCATCACATAATCCCTAGTGTCCCTCAACATCTCCTTGGGGTATCCCCTTTCAAGAAATAGTCCTTCTAAGTAATCGCATTTTTTTTTAAATCATCATATACATAGGTCAGCCGGCTAGCTCTAATAAGTTGACCCTTGTAAATATTTTTCTTTTGTTGATAGAGGTGTGCACTCTGAAAATCTAGATATGAATTTGAAAAAGTTTCCTTATGAAATACCCTAGATGTAATACCCCCCTGGGTTTTATAAATACTCACGTCCAAAAAAATCAACTCTATCATGTTGAATGTTTTGAGTGAATTCAAGGAAAAAAGTAGTGCTGTTAATGTAGTCTATAAAGTCCCACAATTTTTCTTCTGACTCCCTCCAGAAAATACAAATATCATCAAGGAACCTATTGTATAGGACCCAACAATTGTTATATTCAGAATTAAAGATAAAAGACTTTTCCCACCAAGCCAGGATAATGTTGGCGTAAGTGGGGCACAATTAGCCCCCATGGCTACACCCTTTACCTGGTGAAAAAATTCCCCACAAAAGTAAATAAAATTGTTCTTTAGTATTAACTCCATAAGACACAAAATAATGTGTAACTGGTCACTAGGTATGGGACTTTTTTCCCCTAAGGCCTTTTCAAGCCAGTCTAAGCCTAAATCATGGGGAATGACTATAAACAAATCTTTTACGTCTACAGTGACAAAAATAATATTGTCATAGGATTGTTCCATATCAATACTTCTAAGGAAATCCCATGAGTCCTTCAAGATGAAATTCTCCATATCCCAAATGGTTTTTAATTTTTGGTCAGTTTATTTAGCCAAATCAGCGGTCTTGGAACATTCCACGGAGACAATGGGTCATAGAGGGGGGTCAATTTGGACCTTATGGAGTTTTGGAATTCCAAAAATTGTAGGAATTCTAGGTTGTGTTACATTCAAATATTTAAAGGTGTTCAAGTCTATAAGTCCCTCCAATAATAGGTCATTAATAATCAAATCAATTTTTCTGTAGGCTAAGTTGATCTCATTCTTAGAGACCCTGGAATAAGTACTAGAGTTCCCTAAAATGTCCATCATCTTACCTTCGTAGACCGCATTGCCCATAATAACTGACCCACCCCCCTTATCGGGTTTCATAACCCTGATGGTTTTGTCAAGTTGGAGTTCTTTTAATGTTTTCTTTTCATCCTTATTAAGGTTGTCCCTAAATAACTGAGGGGTGCTTGCTGCTTGCCTTGACTATTTTTCAACAACCATCTCAAAGTTTTTGATTTAAGGGCGTAAGGGGGAATTAAATACACTTTTGCATTTTAAAATGCCCAGTGCATGGTCACTTCCTTTGTTTTGAATTAAAATGTGAAGATTTAACTTCATTGTGAAAGTTTTTAAGTCAAGTAGTACAGTCGGAAAATCATTTTATGAAAAGGAATAAATTTAAAACCTCTAGACAGCAATTTAAAATGGTCCTTAGACAAATCAACAGTACTGTAGTTAAATATATTATAATTTTAATAAGTAAAAGTATTGTTCACACAAGTAATTTTATTCCCAACCCCACAAGTTATTGTCTCCCCCTCCCGCTCCACCCCCGTCGTTTCACTCCACAAAACGGTTGCTGATAATAGTTGGGGTTCCTCTGGTTCATTAGCCATTCTGAGATTTGAAGGGGGGGTAATCTAAAGGGTCAAGCTCAATATTTTCAAAGTTGGCATGATTACATCCTTCAGTGTTATCTAGTGTCTCACAGGTGTTTTGTCTGTCATCCCTATCAATAAAATTCAAAGTTTTAGGCCTGGGATAACTTTGATTTTCTTTATACTCTAAAATATCTCTATCTAATTTTTTAATTTTTCTATTGACATTTGCTATACATTTTTCATCAATGTCATCTAAAACATCATAATATGTTTGCTTTTCTGTCTCCACTGTATATAGTAAATCTGTGGTAATAACAGAATTAAGTTGTTCTATTTTCAATTATAGTTCTTTCATCTGTAAATCATTTTGCTTAATAATAATTCTGATCACATCAAGACCACAGTTATTAAACACTTCTAAAAGTTCTTTATACAAGTCAGTTCCTGCTATTATATTGTTGGGAAATTTATAAACTCTCAGTCCATAAGGTACAATACCATGGTTTAAACACTCCTTAAGATATTCATTATCTATGCTGAGAGCTTTATACTTTCCCATTGCCTCAGCCAACTTGTTTAAACTTACATTATATGTTTTGTTTTGACCATTTTCATTTGCTAAAACCCCAAGTACATCTTTGTTGAAAGCCACATTCTCATATAGTCAGACATTAAAAGGTTTTCGGTTTTTCGCGGCACTTCTGTTTACAGTCACCTGGTAATTGTAGTGCTGTTTGGTCCGTAGAAGTCCTTTTACCTCCATTAGTCAAGGTTCCACTAATAATACTCCCAGAAAACAGGTTCGGAATCTCAATATCATCGTTTACATTTGTTCCAGACTGATTTGGTCTGTTTTCATTTATAACATGGGTTTCCGAAGGTCCGAGTCATTCACGACCAGCCACCGCCATGTTTCTGTTACATCTGTAAGCTCTAAAAGCTTCCTGGTTCCCTGGTATGACCTGGGAAAGCAAAGTTGTCAACAAGTGTCCATTCTGTGTAACAGTTCCAGTAACTGTGAAAGCTGGCCAACCAGCTTCCTCATCTCGCCAGTATCGTCCCTCATCTCTCTGGGTAACCGTGGTGGACCGTTAGTAACCTCTATAGCCCTCTGAAAAATGCTAAACCAAGAATCAGAATAAAATCAGAGGAAAGCAACTCTCCAAAGCAACCAATAACCAAAAGCACAGGGTTGCAAGGAAGTCACGGAATCACAAAGATAGAATTTATTGTCACTTCCACAAATTAGAAATAAAACTACACCGACCACAAATCCCACATTTAAAAGTAGCATACTTACTACCTCCCTCGTAACAAGGTGATATGGCATGTCTCTCAAGCAAATCTTTTAAATTTCTTCCTCTCTTATATATAATCCTAGCCGGTTGTTCTTGTAAACCTCTTAGGTCTGTTACGGACGTAAACCTGTCTCATTCCTTGGTAAAAATATTCTGAAAAGTCCTAGAATCTGAATTGTATTCCATGGCAAAAGCCATCTGGTAATCAATGTTGTTTGTATTTAACGAATGGGTAGTATTAGAATCTCCCTTCTTACCCATAATGGGAAAATATCTAGTGTCTTGAAGACTCATCACGTAATCCCTAGTGTCCCTCAACATCTCCTTTGGGTATCCCTTTTCAAGAAATAGTCTTTCTAAGTAATCACATTCTTTGTTAAAATCATCACATAAATAGGTCAGCCGACTAGCCCTAATAAGTTGACCCTTGTAAATATTTTTCTTTTGTTGTTAGGAGTGTGCACTCTGAAAGTGTATATATGAATTTGAGAAAGTTTCCTTATGAAACACCCTAGATTTAATACCCCCCTGGGTTTTATAAATACTCACGTCCAAAAAATCAACACTATCATGTTGAATGTTGTGAGTGAATTCAAGGAAAGAAGTAGTGCTGTTAATGTAGTCTATAAAGTCCCTCAATTTTTCTTCTGAGTCCCTCCAGAAAATACAAATATTATCAAGGAACCTATTGTATAGGACCCAACAATTGTTATATTCAGAATTAAAGATAAAAGACTTTTCCTACCAGGCCAGGATAATGTTGGCATAAGTGGGGGCACAATTAACCCCCATGGCTACACCCTTTACCTGGTGAAAAAATTCCCCACAAAAGTAAATAAAATTGTTCTTAAGTATTAACTCCATAAGACACAAAATGACGTGTAACTGGTCACTAGGTATGGAACCTTTTTCCCCTAAGGCCTTTTCAAGCCAATCTAAGCCTAAATCATGGGGAATGACTGTAAACAAATCTTTTACGTCTACAGTGACAAAAAATATTGCCATAGGATTGTTCCAAATAAATGCTTCTAAGAAAATCCCATGACTTCTTCAAGATGAAATTCTCCATACCCCAAATAGTCTTTAATTTTTGGTCAGCATATTTAGCCAAAGCAGCAGTCTTGAAATCTTCCACGGAGACAATGGGTCATAGATGGGGGTCAATTTGGTCCTTATAGACTTTTGGAATTCCAAAAATTGTAGGAATTCTAGGTTGTGTCACATTCAAATATTTGCACCCAGGGAATACTTAGCTCACTGACAACATTCCATTGATGGCATGCATTACATTCTTGCAAGTGTGGATTGTGGTATATATATATATATATATATATATATATATATATATATATATATATATATATACACACATATATGTGTGTGTGTGTGTGTGTGTGTGTGTGTGTGTGTGTGTATATATATATATATATATATATATATATATATATATATATATATATATGCCGTGCAAACCTGTCATGTCACCCGGATTGTTCATAATTTAAACTACAGGTGTAACAGTGTCCCCTTAATACCTCCGAAAGGTGTTAAACTTTGTGGGAGGTGTGCTTGATTCTCTTATAGACTACTGACAAATCATGACAGTTGTGGAAGTGTGTTCATGCAGAACATATATAAGTCACAAGCACATATTTTACGTCAATGACTCCATTAATAGTGGTACTATTCTGATATTGCCCATGATTGTGCATGCCTCTGTCTACTGTTGTCCATGGGGCTGTTGCTATGTGTCCGCTTGGATGAGATTTAAGCAACTCATTTTGCACATCTTTACAATATGCATCTACCCCCTATTGTATATACCATCCTTGTTAAATGTCCTCTCCAGTGATCATGTCAGGGTGCTTATATCAAAACCAATTATCTCCTTTGATATGTGACCTTGTATGACAGGCACATAATATACAATAACTGTGTGATAATATGACTACATCCATGCATAACGTCTAAACAGCAGTATGTACTGTATCCTGCACATATGTGAGTACTGTTCATGCTACAACTGTCTTGCGTTTGTGGTGTACATACATTGACATGCCTTTCCTACCATTCCTACCATTCATGTGTGTGCCCCTTTTCAATACATACACTTCCCCAGAATAATTATTTACAGTACAGTCTATGTACTCTTGATGATCAACACCAAAACCTTCATTTTAGTATGCCTGGTTTGTTCAGTACTCTGCACTGACTGCACTTTCTTATAATGTGTTAGAACTTTATGCATTACCTTATGTTAAACCCTTGCAGTCATTGTGGCTGTCAGTGCAATCTTGTAGAACTAGTTTGCCATAGGTAAACATGTCTGCATGCTTGCAGGGGTTCATGCAGCTTTGCACGGTTTCCTGGCTACCAGCACTGTTGCTAGCCATGAAATAGAGTTTGTATTTGTGTAAGCACGATGCAGAACATGCATATACATTTAGCACTATTGCTCATCATCCTAAAATGTAAATTCCATGTGTGCTTTGTGCTAAGCCTAGACAGAGTTTATTGAATCCCCAGGACTGACTTAAATACATTGGAATTTTATTCATGAAAGAATTAAATTTGCTGAATTAAATCAAAATTTTGAAAACATGGCAACACACTAAAATGACATGTCAACTGAAATAATGTAAAAGCTTGTTTTGTTAACTTTTAATACTGAAGAGGAATATTTCCCCAGGATCACTTTTTATTATAACTTCTGCATTCTTATTTTTCTTAAATCTAATTTTCTTTCTTGACATACTAACCTTTCCGAACTGTTATAGCTTCCTAAATCTATTAGGAGTTTTTACAATACTTTAAGCTTTCAAAAAAGACAAAGAAGCCTTAAAACGCTATTTTGATGTGAATTCTTTGAGTTCAACAATTTGAAAATTAGCATGCATGTCTTTCTAATTCAGTTAATTAGCTATCATAGCACACATGTCTTGTAGAGATTGAGTCTGTATATATTGCTACTTCTGTTAATAATGCAAACTTAGTAAACACTTTAGTAATTAATTGTTGGACTAAGTAGTAAACTTAACTAAACTTAATTAAAGTAACTGTTTATATATGGTATTACAATAATATTCCTATGTCAATTATTTTAATGTTTCAACTTCATATCACTGCATTGTATTATTCTAGCATTGGTTTCACTTCATTCTGATGATGCTTGTTGCTTTCTTTTTAGATTAGCTTTTTTCCCTGAGCCATCGTTGAAAATGGGACTTTTGGGAAAGCTTAACAAGCTATTCATAGTCAATAAAGGAATACTATATAATAAAGGAATACATAAATAAATATGTAAACAATCAAACACACAAACAAATAAATAAATAAATGTATCAAAGCTTAAATTGTCTGTTAATCTGAAGAAGCTTCTTAATTTTATATGTTCAAAACTTGCGTCCAGTTCTTCACCAGGTCCAAGCTATTTTTATTATTTCTACCAGTAGTCTATAAGCCAACTAGTTTTGATAGACAAATAAATGTTATTGGCAAGTTTTTGTTACTGGATACACTTAAGGATTTTGATACTGTTATTTTCATATTTTATCAGTGTTCCTTACAGCATGGATTTCTCATTATTTTACTGATTATTTTCTGCTCTAATTTATCAATTTAATTTTTTTCCTATGGGTGTAAACAAAATTTCCTCTTTTGAGTTGTTTTAACTACAAAAAAAATAAATAAATAAAATAAAGCCAATTGGGCTGAATGTATCCATTTAGCCTTAAAAAGAAAACGTGAAAAGTCATGGACGTTCAGAAGCCATATAGCTGAACCACTTGATGTCTTTAAAGGTCATTTGCATATATCCTCTCTTACAGGAGGTTTAAGGTATCACACAGTGAAAACCCTAGCTTGTCTAAGTTTTTCTTTTAGCTTTTACTAATTGGTTTGTCTGTGTAACCTTTTTACTCTTTTTTTGGGTTGTTTTGGAATGCTGTTAAAAGATCGCACCTGTACCAATGCACTTGCCCAATGTTTCCTGGAATTCATTAATGACAATGTCCTGGACCAGCTTGTTCTTACCCCCACTACAGGTAGCAACATCCTTGACCTGGTCATTGCTAACATGGGTGACCGTTGCTCTACACCAGTAGTCAACTCCTCCCTGGTTAGATCCGACTACAAACTAATCACCTTGGAAATCCACATGCCCCCGCAAAGGTAACCAACATGAAAAACTTCTCCAAAGCTAACTTTGGGTTCCTAAGAACAGAGGTGGCTAACCTCACGGCACCCATGTAAATGGAGAATAGTTGCATGACCGCTGAATCATACACCAATGCACTATACGTACACAAATGCATGGATCTCGCCATACCCAATAGAACCAAGATGTTCTCCTCCAAAAAAAGGAAGCCAATCTGGTGGTCCCCTGCCATAAACAAACTCTACAACAGAAGGAGGAAACTGATGCGGAATAAGGTGAAATCCCAAGACTGGAAAAACTCCCTTATCAACCACAACAAAAAGTTGAGATCCCTCATCAAATCCTCTAAAGCTAGCTATGAAAACAGAAATGCAGCAGACAGTAAAGACAACCACAAGGCCTTCTATAGTTATGTAAAGAACCTCCATGGCAATACCCAGATTTGCTCTGAGCTACTGCACAATGGTACCTCCTATACCGAGCCAACAGATATTGTAAATATACTGGCCGATAGATTCAGTGCCAACTTTACCCCTCTCTCCACCCATGAAGGACCAATCACAATACCAGTAGATTGCCAAGCACCCAGTATTACTGCTTCACAGGTTAAAACAGCACTATCCAAGGCCAAGAATACAGCTTTTATGGGATGTGACAATATCCCTGGCTGTGTTTTACATGAACTATAGAGTGAAATGGCACATCACCTGTGTGCCCTTTTCAATCACAGCCTCACCTCAGGCTTTGTCCCTACCGAATGGAGCACTGCTATAGTCATCCCTCACCACAAAGGAGGGGTGACTACAGACCCAGGGAACTATTGCCCCATTAGCCTGACAATTCTGATATGTAAAGCTATGGAATGCATCATCATGGACCTAATAAACAAGGATATAGGGAATCTTCAAACTCTGGATCCCACACAGTTTGGTTTTGTGAAGGGTAGATCATTCCTGCTCAACTTGGTTGACTTCTTTGAGTCAGTCACGAGAGCTGTGTATGAAGGCAGGGTGATTCATACAGCCTACCTTGATCTGTCCTAGGCCTTTTATACCATTCCTCACTCAGGAATCATAGAAAAACTCACTAAGCTGGACATCAACCCCTATATCACTAGGTGGGTTGCAAACTGGCTCACAGATAGAACCCACAGTGTGAAAGTAGCTGAATCCAAGTCAGACTGACGACCAGCCTTGAGTGGAGTCCCACAGGGATTGGTCTTGGGTCTTCTTCTGGTTGGTATCTACTTCTCAGAAGTCCAGTCCAACATGAAGAGACTCTGACTGACAACGTTCTCAGAAGATTGCAAGTTGGTAGCCATTATTTACTCCCCAAGTGATGTTGACATCCTACAGCAAGGCCTCACTGAGACCAGCGACTGGTGTTAGAACCATGGCCTTAAGCTCAATGCCAAAAAATGTCTCATCATCCCCTTTGGGAAAAACCCAGTTCCCGTGAACTACCACATTGATTGTAGTCCACTGAACACAAAAGGCATAATAAGAGATCTGGGAACACAGGTTGACAGCAACCTCTCTTTTGACCACCACACTGCCACTGTGGTCAGAAAGTCCTTCTACGTGGCACACCTCATTACTAAGGGTTTTGCACCCAGGAAGAAAGAGGTCATTGTCTCTCTCTACTCTTCCCTCATTAGGCCAATCATTGAGTACAATGACCATTTGGCATGTACCTTACTAGTCACCTGCAACAACTGGAGGGGCCACAGAAGTACCTCTCAAAGAGGATCCTAGACCTTAAACACTTGTCCTATATGTACAGACTCAAAAAACTCCAACTATTCTCTGTCTCGTATCACCTACTTAGTGGTGATCTCTGCTCGACTTACAAACCCATGTCTGACCCAGCTCTGTTAGAAATGCTACAGCTAAAGAAATCCCAATCCCTCCACACCACACACTCCAGAGACCTCAACCTCATTACCACACTCAACAGAACATGCTGGAGAGACAGGTTCATAACTCAGAGACTGCCCATGATATGGCTAGACTTCCCATACATGTCAAATAAAGCACCTCACTGGTCTTCTTCAAGGGAAATCTTGATGAGTGAATGAGAAATAGAAAATTCACCCTGGGGATCACTCCAGTGGCTCTACTCGACAGAGGCACTGGAAACTAAGGTTGGGTGGCACAATGCCTAGGTAATCCTATGGGCTAGGCTTGTAAAGGGTCCAAGGCCATTCGCCTTGTACACACCTATGAACCTATAAACCTATGTACCAATTTATGATGTTATCCTTAAAAAAATATGCTTGTTTAGACATTTTGGAAAATAAACACTTACGTTCAGCTTCTATTTTAATGAATGTTTTATGGAAGAGTGATTTTCATAGTATCCCCTTTACTAAACTTCTTTTAACAGAAGTTATAATTAATTCTAATACATATCATATTCCAATTAAGTTGGCTTTATGCATACTCTGTTAGATGAGATCTAATGGCATTGAAATTCTTTAGTAGCTAATATATTACATGTGTTTTTGGTTTTGTGAAATATTTGTTCTATAGTAGAAGTACAACTACTTTACCTTTTTAGTCATAATAATAACAAATGGTACCTCAGGTTATGTCCAGCAAACAAGTGCAGTCCTATATCATTCTGATCAAACAGGCCATATTCAATAGTTCACAGCTACAGGCCTCAAACAGGCCTTGCTTACAGTTTAATACCAAAAGCTACTCCATCAGCTTAAATCCATTATAGGTCCTGACAGTGCTATAGAAATCCATGACTCCTGGATCTTCTGAGAAACCTTGCTTACCCAAATGATGCAAATTGTGCAAATCCAAATGAGGAACTCACTTTCTGGTTTGTTTCTCTTACATTTCCCCCATTTTATGCAACAGTGACTGGCAATTACTGTCTAATACAAGCAATGTCCCTATGTGCTGTGAGAATTCCATACATGCAAAGTACTGTAACACACATATAAAGGCATATACATAATTTCCATATACAATATGTTACTGATGTTTCCTCCTAGCCCAAAAGCACCAGGTATGCACTTGTAGTGATGGGCTATAGTACCTCAACAACTGACTGGAATTTTGATTAGCTAGTCTAGTCTATGAGTTAAAGAGCACTAGAATGCTTGGAGGAGATATCTTCCCATTGGCAAAACTTTGTATTGCCATCTGTCTGTTTAACCCAACTGTTATAACTGGGAATGAACACTTACTAAGTTGAAAACTTAGTACTTTGAGGAATAGAATGACTAGTTCACTGCTAAATAGCTTCTTCTCTCAGTGGATGAATATTTCTTTCCAGCTCTGCTTAATTTTCTACTCATATAGCGCACTGAATATCCTCGGATCATATATACTCATATAGCGCACTGCTCCTAAAACTGCTTCTGGAACATTCATAATACAGGATAAATTCTTTAGTAAAATCAGGTGTTACTGATAGTGTGGTTCCAGGTGGAGGTCCCAGGCTGGAGAAAACTGACTCAAATATATGATATATTTTTTCCATTCTTATTTCATACTGTTAACATGTTTGAAAAGCAATATATGTATGCCTTCTGTGGGCTAACAATGGGTTTACCCTTTCTCTGTCATGATGAGGAAAGGAGACGAAATTTGCATTTAAAATGCAAAGTATAACATTTTGCAGTTTCTTGTTGAGTGCAATCTGCCTTATAACATTTAGGAACTTAAAACTACCTCTTTTTTCTGTCAAGCTAAGTGAAGGAAACTCTCCCCTCAGACATAAACAAAGTTGCCTATGCTCAGGCTACTGGATGTTTCAAACAATGTGCATTTCAAACAATGTGCACAAACTTGTCTATAGATGCTCAGTTTTGTGCTATTTGTATTTTCCCTTTCACACTCTACTTTTGTTTCCCCATCCTACCTTTTTCTAGTCCCTTGTGTCACCTGTTTTATGGCCTCATCACTCATAAATCTCCCTACAGTGTTCTTTACAGAGTGTTCATGTAAGGTTCATATGTAAATACTAGGCTAGCTGCCCTTGCAGATTATTGTGAGCCTAGCCAATTTTTTTTTTGGTGGTCAGATTAACCTACCCCATTTTTTTAGAGAGTGTCCTTATTCATCCAATGGGCAATAATTGTATACTGTCTATAATGAGAATAACTGGGTCACAGTATAAATAACGAGGGTACCCTTGCAATGGATAAAGCAATTAGGAGCTGCCTCTGTCCATTAGTGGTACAGGGAGCAATCCTAACGTAGATTTTCTGTTTCCAGTCCACAGATCCAAGTTGCACTTGAATGTGGACAGGGATGAGCTTTGTTTTATGTCTGTTTCAGATCAGCAATATTCTCTGCTAGCTATACCTGCCCCTCCAAACCACTCTGTTGCTGCTACAGAAGAGTATTAGATCCCTAGACCAAGTATTTCTGATGTTATTTGACTTGTTGATGTGCAGTAAATTCATCAGTGTTGTGTTGGGGGATGCCTTGCATGCCAGACACAGGTCACCTCTTCATAGTCTGAAGGATACCGAGAATAGTGACTGAGCTTTGAATTGGTACATCCAGGATATATTGTTTAGGTCTTGTATACTTTTAGTAAGGCATTTCTGTGTCTTCCAGTTGTTCCATGCATATGGACAGATGGGGGGCATTATACTCAAGGATTGACCTAATGAGGGCTGTGTAAATGGGAACAATGACATCCCTAGAAATAGACTCTATCCTAACGTTTATAAGCTGTGTAGTGAATATTCTTATGATAATGGACTCATGTTAGTCAAAATTTAAGTAACTCTCCACTAGTATCATAGCTAGGACAGCGTGAAGGGGGCAACTGCCCTGGTCAGAAAGTGGTGGTCACACATGATTGACTGACCCTGATTGCTCTTTAATGCATACTGGCTCTTAAAAGCCAGTATTACATTTACAGTCAGACTTGGGTGCTGCAATGCTGTGTTTGTGGGATAAGTTGGAACAACAAACCTTCCTTCAGGATGGCTAAGTCATTTTGGATTAAATGAGTGCTTCTAGCTTGCAGTCATCTTGCAGTCATCAGCAAACATAGTCAGCCAGATCCCTTTGATATTGGCTTTTACTTCAGAAAAGTAGATGACAAACAGGAAATGTCCCAGCACAGAACCCTGGGGGACTCCACAGGTGACTGGTCTCTTTGTGGAGATAACTTCCCTTATTTTGATTTCCTGCATCCTAACAGCGAACCAGTTGACAATACAATGGGTGATGTAGGCCTTTATTCTCAGCTTGTTTTGCTTTTCTAGTATACTTGAGTGAGGAATTATATCAAAACGTTGGCCAAGTCGAGAAATGCAGTGTGTACCTTTTTGTCTTCATCCATTGCTTTGTTGACATTTTCAAAAAGTCCACCAGGTTGAGTAAGAATGACTTGCCCTTGAATCCAAACTGAGACTGATGCAGTGTTTGGAGGTTATCTATGTCCTTACTGATTAGTTCCATGATAAGTCTTTCCATGGCTTTGCATCTGAGGCTAGTGAAATTTATGGATCTTTAATTATCTGGGTCTGTGGAAGGGCCTTCTTTACACAGGGAATGACTGATCTCCATTTGCTTGGTACAAAATCTATATGGAGGCTGAAACTGAACAGTTTTTTAGGGGTGTGGCTAAATCAGGCTTCTTGCTATTTAAGATGTCTCCATGGATATTGCCAGGACCTATTAATGCAATATTTTTAGTTTTTGATAGCACTTTTAGGACTTAGTCTTGTGTGATAGTTGGAAGCAAGCCAGTTTCAGGTATATCTTGAGGGACATATGGAGAGAGAGAGGGGTTAAAGTCAGAGCCACATTTAGAGGCCAGTATGTTTGCTATATCTTCAACCCAGGTGTAGGTAACACCATTTACAATCAGTTGAGTGCATTGCTTTATTGTGCTTTAGCAAGTATGAACATAGCTACAAAGGTATTTTGATTGTCTTTGGTTTGGATAGTTATTTTAACCTAAAACTTGGCTTTGGTGGATTTTTGGAGGACTCTAACATTCTGGGAATTGCTATTTTTGTCAGTTCTTTACCTTTTATTGTAAAGCTTGTTGATATTATAGTTCCACCAAGTGAGTTTGTTTCTGAAGTTTGTTTAGTGCTTGTTCCCACAGGCTACAGCTGTTTACATGCTGGTATAGTGTGGTGGTCTATGTTTCTGTGTATTCAGTGGTTAACTGGGTTTGGTGGGGATTTGAAGCTTGCCAATATATCACTTATGAGTAAGTAGTTTGTCTTATCGAAATTTCTAAAGGTACCTGGGGTGAAAGGGATGTATGGTTTCAATATTATTTTGAAGGAGACTGCTTTATAGGCTCATAGGTCAGTACTAGGCTAACTGTCCTTGGGAGCCATTTTAAGCCTAGCTAATTGTTCCATTTGAGAATCAAACCCTGCATTTTGTTTTTGTCAGGCAAACACCTTAACCATTATGCCAACCCCAACCCATGGTAAAACTTAACAAGTGATGAAGGTATGCAAGGGATGTTTCAATACACCCCCATATTAATAAAGACAAGATCTAAGATGTTATTTCTCCTAGTGGGTACACTGACTGATTGCTCCAGAGCATTTGCATTGACAAAGTTTGGGAATCTCTGTTCTTGTGCATTCGTGTACTTCTTGTGCAAAGTATAAACCACAAAGGGCTGCTGGGGTCAATCTCTATTCCAATAGTGTAAATAGAACTTGGAATAAAATTCATATATCACTCAGGTCTAACAGACACCTTCGTCTTTTCAAACCATTACTAAAAGTATTTCTTTCAGTCTCTTGGCTTCATCCCTGCTCCTTATCTGAGAAATAGTTTCTCCTAACAGCCTTCATCACCTTTCATACACATCCATGTAAAGTACTAAATCACTAAACCAGCTTATCCTCCTCTAATGCTTCACTTTATTGTACTTCTTAAACTACTATACCTGCTTCTAATTAACACAATCAAATTGCTATTCTACCACTACAGCTCTGTTAGCACTTACAGTTCCTTATCTCATCTAATACCTCAGTCTAATGTATTTCTTAAATTACTCCTACATACCTTATACACCACTGTTCTCTATGTAAAGTCTCAGTACAATGCTTGTATATTAATGTGTATGAATATCAATACAAATTTTATTATTTATACTATGTATTCACTGAAACAGCATTATAATAAAATTTGTTATTGAAAATATTGATTGCTTTAAATCGTTACCTTGGAGCTTTTCAGCAAGGGCCTTAGCTGAAAAGGCGTCTGTGCCCAGTAGGACTTTCCCAGTAAAAAAATGGCAATAAATATATAAATAAATATATAAATAAATAAATAGTAGTGTCTATAGTTGGATAGTTTAGATCATTTAGGAAAATGGCATTGGGTTAAATACTGATTGATTCTAGTTACTGTAGATAGGTGTGGCTTTCTTATGTCATAGGGGGAGTTGTATATAGTACAGTACATTTATGATAGCCACATGGACATAAGGAAGCTCTAGTGTATCACATTGCTTTACCAGCCTTGATGTGAGTCTCTTCTAGATGAAGACTGATTGATGCCTGCTTATGGGGACGGCATCCGTGACTTTTGGACTCCTTGTGTTATGTGAGGACTTAGGCTTAACTTGATGAGTGTGTTTTGTACCTTTACTGTGTTTTGGAGGTCTTTGAGGTTTAGACCTTCAGCATATGATGCATCATGTGTGTTGTGATGCCCTTAGAAAGGTGTGATGTGTAGTGCACTCCTGGCGATTTTGGTGTCTGAACTTACTGTGTGTGAGATTTTTGCCTTTAAGCATATATGTGTACATCTCTCCCACACTGTTAGAGTAATAGATGATAGCCAGACAACATGAAACAATTCTTATACTGTCTCAGGATACCATTCGTTCAGATTGACAAGTGAAGTTGTGGGGAAGTACTCGTGAACGATACCAACAGGAATGACTCTGGGGGCAGAGGTGACTGTAACTGTTTAGAGTTTGGTTTGTTGAGGATACTTTTTGGGTGGACTTGCTACTAAGTATTTAAAGTTCAGTACAAATCAACTAGCCTGCAGCCACAAGCAAGAACAAATAAATTAATTATAGTAAAAACTCACAAATTTAATATTAAATTAAAGTGCAATCAGTATTACACTCAGTATTAAGAAATTGTATCAAAGGTCTTTTAGCCTGCTGAGTAGTTTAAGAGGAAAGACTTTGCAAACTGATACTTATGGGTTTATTGTCAGCAGCCAATAAACAGGGAGGAGAGAATTATGTTGTCAAAGTATCACAAGGGGTGGGCAACAACAGATACACTAGGTTTATGAACACATCTCTAACACGGTCGGTTGGAGGGAAAAACAATCAGACCCTTAGCTCTGAGATGACTGGCCTGGAACTACCTTAATGCAAACACTAGTTCTGATGTAACCTGACATACACTCAGTACATTAGAATGAAACTAGGGTTTAATACAAGAGTTAGATCACTTAAAAAACAACATGTGGTGCAACTATGTATTAGAATTACTAATTAAGACTTGAAGTCCTTAGCTAAAGCAAATACTGAATGTTAAAATGAATTTAAAAACAGATCAAGAAATAACTATTAGTACTTAATATTCTTCTACTTACTGCTCCTGTAATATTCATGCTTGAATTACTACTTAGTAAAAGTTGCATTTACTGGGGCTCTATCCCCTGTAGGTTCTTTGCATATTTGCTGAAGATCCATTATAACAAGTGTAAGAAATTTTCAACATCTAAGTGCTGCGTAATAAAATAAGATGCATCACAAAAGTGACTTAATTTCTGCTAGAATGACAGCTCTGCAAGCAAGTATAAAATAACAGAATCACAGAACACACAAAAGATTAAAATTGACAAAGAAGGCAATACAAAGATTCTTCAGTAAAAAAAGAATCAATAAAACAGAAACATTCATTCTGATTGGCCTCATGTGTAATTTAATTTGAATATTCACTTCTTTCAATATAGTGAGCTGATCATCAAACCTTTTTAATGTCCCATCCTTCACTTTTTGTCTCAACACATCAAATGTTAAGATCCTTATACCTTTTATCTTTATTCTGTCCTCTGGATCTCTGCCTATTCTTCTTCTCCCTCTCTTTGACCCCTCTTTATTCCTCATTCTTTCAAAATTCTTTCTACTCCCAAGTCAATTTAGTGTATAAATTCTGTTCTTGATGATGAACTCCTGGCTCCCATGTAACCCCGTTTAGGTTTCAACTACACAATTCCTAAATGCAGCTTTGGATGCAGTGTGTCCTATACCCTCCAGTACTGACTATATTTGGACCATACCCATTTATTTTTGCGTTTACTTTCATTTATTGGGTAATGGCACTGTGTCCAAGAACTCTGATAATATTTCTTTTCCTTTGCCTAGCCTACTTACTCCAGTGATTCCACCGCTTGAAACCACGCTCCTAGGTTTAGACTGTTGGATTTACTTCTCCTTTTTGGCCCATTAAGAAATTATGAAATTGGCTGTGTTTTAAAGACATTTTTGAAGATTCTCTACACCTGGGCTGGAAACACAACCTGTTCAATACTTCATTGAATCTTCCTTGGGCTTGTCTTAGCATTCTGGTAGGTCATTCTTGTTAGAAATAAATCTTTTGAGCAGTTGTATGACATTACTGCATTGCCCTTTTGCAGCCGTTCATCCATTAATTTTACTTTTTTTTTAAGGAGGCATTCTTTTGCTGAAAAGTAAAGATCAGATAAAAAAATTGCTGCAGCAGTTTCACCTGAGCAGTTTTTGTACTACTTCACTTTTCCATCTGCAGCTGCATGAGTCATTGAAAAGCTGGGAGTAAATCAAATGCTATGTGGGCTGTCGATCCTCTTCAGGAATCTTTTCAGGTACACTTTTTTTCGTTGCTCTGTCTCCTATCCATGCTTGTCGGCTTAAATTTTACAGTCTGGTTTGATCTTCGGCTGGGGTGTCTTCTGTGTGGAGTCTGCATGTCCTCCTGCGGTCATGTGGGTTTCCTCCGGGTGCTCTGGTTTCCTCCCACATCCCCAAAGACATGCTGCAAATGGATTGGACATGCTAAAATTGGCCCTAGGCATGAGTGCATGCATGTGTGTGCCTTCCATAGAAGGTTGGGTGCTGGGCTGGCAACTCCACAACATAAAACTCCACTGCCAATCATGAGCGGACAAGGTGATCCACTGTGGCAACCCCTAACCAGGAAAAGTCAAAATAGAGAGAGAGAGAGAGAGACATGATACACAAGCCATAATTCTTTCAGTGCCTCCTGTTGCTGAAGTCAAAGTTTATGCCTTGTTATCTCTTCCTCTCTCTCTCTCTCTCTCTCTATATATATATATATATATATCCCCAAAACATTCTCATCTATTGATTTAAAGTAAAGTGTGCTTGCTCATTTTGTTACACATCTGTATCATTGTGTACATATCCTACATCTCTTGAAATAGATTAATTTCTCCTTTGAGAGGTATGTCCTCAGGAATATTCCTTTAAAATTTCAGCCTTCAGAAACTTGGGATACATTATTCAGCCACGGTGGCTATAATTAATATTCCCTGAAAAAAGTTTCTGGGATTTGACAAATTGTAAAATAGCAAAAAAACATCAACTAAGTAAGACAGCTGTTGAATGAGCAATGCAAAAACCTGAAAATACATCACATATATACAAATGCAAAAAAGAAAGAATGAAAACAAACAAACAAAAAATAGCTATTGAAAGATACAAATGTAAAAGAATGGGGTAGACTCAGAAACTCAGTCGTAGAGCTCAATGACCTTTATTACTGAGTTGTTCCTCTTCAGCTAGACAATGCTTAATAGATCAGGAGCTCTGCATATGGAGGACTTTTGAATAATTACTGCTGCATTTGCTATTCTAATCAGTATGGATGATCAGTGAAGCTTCCTCTCACTAAGTGAGCCATCATCTACAGCTACTTGATGTTACACAGTAATATGCTAAATTTGACAACGGGCCCATTATGGAGACTCATTCTATGACACAGAGATAGATAAAGCTTTGACTCTGCCCCAAATGACCCAAGACAGACTAGTGATTCGGGAAGCTGGAAGAGTTGGGTTTGGTGCAATCTGAGATATATGACCTACATTGGCACACTCACCTGGGAGGGAAGGAGGGATGTAGTGGCATGTCTCTCTTTGATGACATGGCACTCTAGGAAATGACATAGGTCAGTGTGCCTGTGAACAGGCTACAGGAGGGGCAGTTACATAAGTGGGAGATGTTCTAACCTGTTACAATAGCCATCTTGGAGGCATGTCAAGGAGTGGGCATGCCTATGCATAGGGGCAGAGGTGGTCCCTCTTGCTGATGCAGAAGCTCAAATTACTACCATCAGGGAGTGGACGTACAGATGCATAATAAAAATGCCCTAATAGCTGCTAGAATGACAACTCTGCAATCATCTCTTGTCTCACTGGAAACAAATGGGTTAGGAATGATTTTTGTTGTGGGATGAATGAATGGGCCAATGGATCAAGTGAAGCTGATGGCTGTCAGGCAGTGGGTATCAAAAACGACCAGTTATGGAAATATTATAGAACATTACAAATAATATTTATGTAACTGTGGCAATAGATGCATAGAACAGTTACAACAACAACTGTTTGCCGAGATCCTCAGAATACAGTGTTGAGTCATGGAGTTGCATACTCTGTGACCCAGCTTTGGAAACATATATTTACGAATCCTGCAAGCACCCACTTGGTGTAACTGAGCTGCAGGCTGAATCCCTGCTGTTTAGATTGCAACTGTTTTTACTACACTTATCATAACTGTTCCCTTGTTACTAATTATATTGTTTTGTGTCACAAGCACACAGATTAACATACAGCAGCCAGGAAATATATAAACACGCAGAAGGAGCAAGAAAACCATTTGCACCATTGAAAACAGAAGGATGGGGAAGAGGTAGGCAGAGTATCAAGTGTCCAGGCAGAGCTAATAGAGCTAAAAATATATATAAACATGCAGAAGGAGCAAGAAAACCATTTGCACCATTTAAAACAGAAGGATGGGGAAGAGGTAGGCAGAGTATCAAGTGTCCAGGCAGAGCTAATAGAGCTAAATCACATTGTCCAGGCAGAGCTAATAGAGCTAAATCACATACAGGGTTAATGCTTTATAAATACACAGTGAGGAGCAGAGAGAGAGAGAGAGAGAGAGAGAGAGAGAGAGAGAGAGAGAGAGAGACAAAGGGACTGCATTATAAAATGGAAAGTAGGTGGATAGAAAATGGTAGCCGAAATGGATGAATAAACTGAGAGTTAATGAAAAACTAGAGATAATATATGGACACTCATTTCCCTATAATACTTACTTCATTCGATGTTCTCATAATGTATACTCGTGTAACTGTTAGTGCTGCACAATTTGCAGACAAAATGTCAGTAAAAGAACTAAAATTAAAGAAGGGCTGCTCATCTGAGAAAATACACCCTAGAATGTTTAATTAGATAAAAGTTTTTGGGGGTAATATCTTGGTCTGATTTCACTTTTAAGAATGGAAAGATTTCAGAAGAAGAAAAGTAACAAATAGTCACTTATTCTTCCATGTGAAAAAGTTGATGGAATCTTTTCCAAAGGAAAATTGTTAATTAGATAGCAGCCAGAAGGACACAGCACACGAGCAGCATGTCTTTACAGTGTAAACCTCATGTTAGATTAATCCAAGTTTCAGACAGATAGCTGAAGTTATAGACATAGGAAGGATTACCTTCATGGCCTGCCAAATTTGCTGAGTAATTATTCAGAGTAGCACATAAAAGGTCAAAAAATGTGAACAATAGCCTAGATAAAACATAAACATGGAATCAAAGTCAATAACCTGGATAAGACACATTCTCTTCAGTTGAATATAGAGATTAGTGGTAAAAGAAAATTCTTAAAAAAGTTGTGCTTATTGCTGAAGTATTACATAAATATTGCCATGTTCAGATTCATTATGATGCACTTAGGTGGCATTGTGGAGGACTGTAATTCAAATTGTATTTTCTAAGATGAAATAAATATTTTCAGTACAGTTGATCTGCACATAGGAAATTGAAGAAAGCATGAGAAAAGACAGGGAAAAATGTTGATAATAGATATACTGAGCAAAGTGAGCAATATACCAAGAGATTAAAAATAATTAACTGAAGCTTATTATGGTGGGAAAAGTGGAGTTGTACTGTTAGGATTTTTAGCAGAAAAGGCTATTATAAGTGGGGAGGGGAGGTTGGCAGTTAACTAGAGCTGCTCTACATTTGGCCTCTTCAGCTAGAGGTCCAGAGTGTTTCTATTGATATTCAAGGCATCCGAGGCTAAAAATGAAAAAAAAAAGTATATTTTGATATTCCACTTCACTTTTCAAACTGCATTTTATCTGATTGCTGCCTTATTCTTCCTTTTTTTTACTGCCCCTTAATTATTTCTGCACTTGTATTAACTGCACTGTTGCACTACATAGCACAGACTAGACTTAGAACTGCTGAATGTAGACTGCTATTGATACACTTGAGCACTAAGCCACCCATCTTACATTAGGAAAGGCTTCCTTGCACCCTTGTGACAGAAGTGTGTACATCTAGACTTATCTGAGTTGGGATTGCTGGAGGAAGGTTCATTGTGTGCTTTTCTATCGGAACCTAAGTTTAAAAGTGTTTATTTCACCTTGTATTTAAGCCTCACATTTGCACAAGCTTGCTGTCAGTTAATCAGGATAATCTGTCTGTTCTATATTATAACCAGGATGAAATATACTAAAAAATTACCACAAATCTAAAAAGAACAATAAGGATAGCAATACTATACACTAATCAATATATTTTAACAAAACACCAAATTGCCCCACCAACCTTCAGTAAATCTGAAATTACCATTTTTTTCCTATAAGTGAAGAAACACAAAATACTACATATTGTTACCATACACACCCCCCCAAATCTTACTCTGGACAGCAAACGTTCACTGAAGATAAACTGTCTTCGCTCGCAACAGTAATCAGCAATCCCATTACTGCCTTAGGTGGCTAACATAGACTAGATGACTGTAACAGCTTACTAAAACCATATCAAATGATTAAGTTTTTTGGCTGTATGTAAATCAACAGTAAAAAGAACACTGGACTGGCTACTAAATAATCATCCAACCTTTGTTACTAAATTAGTGATCTTATCACACTGTACTAACAAAATAAAAAAATCTATTACATACAATTAGATCCAAAACAAGAAGAATTTCATGGAAGATCAATTTAAAGATCTAACAGGCTCTGAACCAGGATCAAATGTAGTACAGTACAATAATTTCAGAATTCATAAAACAAAGAACAGATGATCAGGTAATGGACCACACTTTATTAATAATTTCACAAAACTAAATGAAATAACACGTGCTTTCACTCAGAGACACTTTCTCAGTTTAAAACATTGCAATTGATCAGCTCTATTTAAATCTTAAAAATCACATGTCAAGCACACCCATTTTTTTCCAGATGGTCACTGATGTTTTAAAGCCTAAAGTAAATGAATGTTTCTGTTTTACAGTACAACTTTTACAGCAAAAGTCATTTTAATGTTTTTTTCCCAGTAAAGTATTTTAATGGTACAAGAAGTGGAACAAACTTCACTGTACTGTCATCTGAGTTAATATAACAACTGCAAATGCATCACTCTATTCATTTCCAGACCATCTCATTTTCTGTATTTATTTCAAGGGCTGAAACCTTTATATTAATATTACTGGACACAGTGCACTTATTTTACTTAATTTAATTTCTGTTAATTTAACCAGTCTGTGCTGCTGCTCTTGCCACTTTAATTGTATAATGTTTCTCCAGTTGGCCTTCTAGAAATCATTGAGGACACTTGTTCTAACCTGTATGACACATGCACAACCCAAGGCAGCAAGCAGATTCATGGTGTCTTCACACACACTTTTATTTATTTTGTATTTGGTACTTTAGCTGTTATATACTAACTATGCAATGTTCTACATGCAATTTACATACTGAATTATTTAGCATTGCATACATTCTATTTTAGCTACATTTTTGTCGTATAATTCTGTAAAATTCTTTGTTGATTATGATTAAAAAAAACATAAGAAGTTCTTTCCTGCAGACTGATCCCGACTGACCTTACAGATGGCAGGCATTCCATTCAGTCATTTCATTCTCATTTGGGTTGGGAGGTTGATTTAATGGTAAGGTGTTTACCTTATAGATGGAAAGTGAAGGGTTTGATTCTTACATGGGGTAATTGTCTATGCTTAAAATGGCCCACAAGGGCAGTTACCCTAGTATTGATGTATGATTTATTTATCGTAATAATTGTAATACTTTAGTCCCCTGGCACCCTGCATGACTTTGATAGTATTGTGTGCCTGTAGTCCTCTTGTACTGAATGTTACCTACCTCTGCAAACTGCAACACCCCAAAGATGGAATAATTCAACAATTGCAATCATACCACCTTCAGTAATTTTAACATGGTGTTTGACAGAATTTCTTTTACAACCACTGTCTGTTACCCACTCCTGTGAAAGTTTCTCCACTGAAAAAGATAACCAAATACCTTGGATTCATATTCAGTTGTGCTACTACAACTGAGTGGTCACATACATACAAATGATGGGCCAACCCACCCCCCTTACTTTCCTAATTAAGAATTTCCACAAGCATCCCTCTCTGGGTTGCATGAACATCAAGCAGTGTTAATATTAAATAGACACAATCTGATGTATTGAATTCTCAAAATACAAAACAAAAATGATAGCTTTAATAGAAGCCTGTCCTTAAGACAACTCATGGATTCTATTTTGAAATATCTACCACTTTCACCTTATTTACAGATAAAAATCTTGGACAAAGAAAAGGAGGTAGAGTTTTTGTCCTAAAATGAAAAGATGAAAATCTTCCCCCACACTGTCAGCTAAAAGCAATACTGTATCTAACATTGACTTAAACTGGCTTTTACTCCAAATGTCACTATGTGTACATACAAAGATTATTTTAGGTATAATATACAGTCTACCACCATGCTCATTTGCTGTGCTGAGAGAAACACTATGTAATATACGTGTGTATATGGAAAAGCTGACAGTCAGTGTCAACATTGACTTAGACTGAAATCCTGAAAAACAAAACTCAGCTCCACTAACTACACTTGTCATATAATTTAAACAATTTATTCAAGGATAGCACTTCACCAAGATATTAAAAAAAAAATGAGAAAAAAAAAACAAATCCAATAATATATATTTGAATGACTAGTTTTCGTTTTAATGTAAATTCCATGCTGGTTATGCACAGTGCTATGAGGCACCATTTCTGTATAATTGCTTTCAAGTCGCTGAAGCACACTAAATTATCCCCCAATGTTATATGCACTAAAACTACCCTGGCTCTTGTAATTCCCCTTTTATTACTGACTTGAAAATTTAGATTGGACGTATATCTACTGTTCTGCTCATCCTACATCTGCCATCTCTGTATTCTTTTACAGTTTAATAATATCTATCTAAGCAGACTTTTCTTTTATAACTAGGAGAAGAAAAGTTATGTCCACTCAATGGATGCAACACCTGGACCACCTGGAAAACAGTCAGCCTTGCAAATTTTGAAAACTACTCAAACTTCAAACATGAAGCAAGACTCACAACTAAAATCAAAAATTCAATACATTAGGGAACAGCAGACATCTTAAAATAGCCACAGTATATTTGGCAATCACTACATCTTTCACACAAGAACAAAATCTTACCAAAAAATTAGTCAAAGCAAATTCTCAACAAATCACTTGTTAATAACATTAAACATCTTTCTGTCCTATTTTTCAATAATACAAAATTTTTCACAAGCTCTCCTAACAACACATCTGATATATTTCTACAATAACCTAGACTACCCTAAAATGTAAAAATATTAAAAAATGCATTCCATCCATCCATCCATCTGCCCAACCATCAATTCTTACATATGGTGATAGAATGGTACATCAACAATGACCACTATCTAGAACCAATGATAAACCTCTGTGTGGCTAACCCTGCCGAAGAAAACTAAGCACCTTCTACAACCCCATCTACATTTTAGATGCCTCTAGAATTCTTCAGCTTGGCAAACAAATATACTCTTTGAACCTCTAGCATTTTTCAAGCTTACATTTATTACTAAAACCATTCCTGCCAGTTTTCAACATGTATTAAAAGTGCCATTGGCAAACAAACCAATTGAACAAGTGCTAATACTTTAGATGCATTTCAAGCCACTCTCCTCTAGTAACAGTTCTTACATGCCTGAAAAAAATATCTGCAATCAGATTCTTGAATACATACAAACATATGACATTAAGCCTAATAAACAATATGGATTTAGGCCAAACTATAGTACTACATCTGCTTTATGCATGGTGATGAAATGTACAACAAAATGTATAGTAAAATAAAATGAAGGTGCCTCTTTCTTGACTTAAAAAGAATTTTGCTAACCTAGATCATAACTTATTGGTAAATAAGCTACTAATTTCTGGCTTTTCATTCAATGTTATCTAGTGTTTCCATGCATATCTGCTAATGGAACACTAAGTCATACTAGATATATAAAGTTCAGTTGTATAAGTTGAACTTTCCCTAACAGTAGATGTTCAAATGATCACTGCTGCAGTAGCCTTAGCTATATTCGGTCAGGGATTTAACACTCAGTCAGCTTCCAAAGCTTCAGGGCACCATCCATGCACCCAAACTGTTAAGACAAATTTGGACACAGCTCTCTTTAGAGCTTTCCTGCCAGCAGAGAGGGGGAGGCTGAGCCCTGAATGGACAATGCTAGGAATAACAAAAAAATAAATGACCACACAATGACATAAAAAAATATCAAAGAACAACGAGGATGGAGAGAGCAGCTACTGCAGCAGTGATCATGCCAACATCTAATGTTATAGTAATTTCAGCTTACATATTGATCACTGTTGCAATAGCATTAGCTACATGGGTAGATTACCATAGCTAATTATATTTAGGAGGACAGAGAAGGGTCCAAAAGCCACTGGAGAATGGTCCTAGCAATGCTTGATCTAAACCTAGAGAAGGAATCAAGCTTATAATGCTTTGTAAAAGTATGTACAGAAGACTAAGCAATACTTGTATAATCCAGTCCTTTACAAAAAGCCATACATGAAGCCAAAGCCCTGTAAAGTGGGGTTTGACCCTGTCTTGAATAGTTTATGATGAGTATAAGTAAAGGTAATGGCCATAGACAACCATCTGGAAATAGTCTCTTTTGATGCAGTTGTCCTTTCTTCTTTCCTTCACAAGTAATGAGCAATTGATACAAAGATCTGAAAGATTTAGTTCAGTCAAGATAATAACTGAATTGTCTGTGGGCATCCGAGGCATGGAGTGCCTTTTCTCCTTCATTTTTAGGTTCAGGAAAGAAAATGGGTAGATACATAGTTTGGCTTAAAGTAAACTTGGATACCATTTTAGGCATAAAGGAAGGATTAGTTCTCAAAGAAACCATATCCCTATGGAATATGAGGTAGGCTTGACTCAACATAAGAGCTTGCAACTCAGATACCCTTCTTGCAGAGGTTAGAAGAATCAGTAAAACTGTTTTCCTTGTTAAGAACCTCAGGTCAGTAAGATTAGCTGGTTCAAATGGAGCACATGTTAGTTTCTATAACAGAAAATAAAGCTCCCAAGGAGGCTTCTTATGCAAAACCTCTTTCAAAAACATTTTGACATGAGACTGCCTTAAAACAGGAGGCTCTATGGGCAGACATGCTGTAATGGCCGTAAATGAACCTTGGTCATAGAATAAGAGAGGCCATAGGACAGTAACTCACATAAACGTAAAACAAGTAGCCCTGAATGGGTGCTGGTTATGTTGCTAGTACCAACTAGTAAACGTTTTCCATTTGCTAATATAGGATTTCCTAGTAGCAGGCGTTCTTGCCTTCATTAGTACCTGCTGCATGTCCTCAGAAAACAGGTGCTTAAAAGGAATTAAGGCCCTGTAATCCAAGCAGTCAGTTGAAGGTGAATGATGTTGAGATGTATCAAACACCCTTGATCTTGTGCAATCGGATCCATTCTGTAAGGAAGTTTGTAGTAATTGCCCCTGGCTATTTCCAAAATAAGGGAGAACCACAGTTGCCTGGAAAAGAATGTAGTCATCACAATGATCTTGGGGAATTCCTTCTGAATCTTCAGAAGTAGCCTGGACATTAGTGGAAAGAATGGAAAGCATACAGGAAAGTTCCTGTCCAAAGAAAAGAAAAGGCATCTGTCTTTCAAGCCTTTGTGTGTAGAGTCCTGGAACAAAATTTTGGCAGTTCATTGCTAAGAATGGAGGCAAAGAAGTGTAACTGGGAAACTTTCCCCAGATGAATCAAATCTTGGAAGACCCCCCCCGATCTAATTTCCATTTGTGAGGGCTTGCCTTGGTATCCCGATCAACTTGTTGACCATCCAGTTTTTGTTCTGATGGAATGTAGGACACCTGTAGAGTGAGACCATGCTGTGAATCTATATTCCAAGCTAACATGGCTAGTCTGCAAAGGGGTTATGACCTGCTCCCCCTTGCTTGTTGATGCACTACCTCACCGTGGTATTGTCTGTAACCACATGAAGAAGTCATGGAGACCAAAGATGGTTCAGGGAGCTGAATGCCTTAATCAGGGCAAGAATCTCCTTAATATTTACCTGCTTGCATCTGTTCTTGGTGTTCCTCCCTGCACTTATATCCCTCCTGAAACTACTTCACAATCAAAGTCCAAAGCATCTCTGGTAACTGACTGCTTTGAAGAAGGACAGAAGGGGAGACCTGGATTTAAGGATATCTGTGTCTCCATCAAATGATTTCTCTTCTGACAAACTCCAGTACTGTGATCTGAAAAGATAAAGAGTGTTGATGCTGTGACCAAAGAGATACCAGAGACCACTGTATCTTTTTCATGTAGAGTCTAGCCTAGGGTATCATGAGAATCATAGATGCCATGAGACCCAAAAATCTTGCGGTATTCACTTGCAGTGACAGAAGTCTGCGTGAAAAACCTTAGAAATAGATATAAAGTTCAGTTGTTTAAGATGAACTTACTCTAACGGTAGATGTTCAAATGATCACTGCTGCAGTAGATCTATTTTTTTCCTGTGGAAGAAATACTCTTGGGACTGAGATGTCAAGTTGACATCCCTGGAACATAATCCTGTGTCAAGAAAAACTTTCCTTTCTTTTGGCACTAGAAACATCTTTCAATAAACCCCAAAACTGGTTTAATCACTCCTTGGGCAACAAGTAATGAAAAACAGGTGGAAACAAACGAGTCTGATCTGCAGAAATGACTCCCTGGAAAGGAAGAATTTCCTCCCACTGCCATTTGTAAACTTGTTGAATGATTTTCAGAACCCATTTGTCTGATACAATCTGTTGCCAAAGAGAAAAATGGAAATTCAGACTTTCTGGAAGTGAAAAGGAACCAGGATGGGAGGGGGTCACAAGGTCTACTGAATAGTCATTCAGACTTCTGTTTTGGAACCCCTCTTTTCCACTTCTTCTTAAATGTCTGTCTACCTATGTTCTGTTGAGACTGTTTTTTTTTTTTTTTTGCCAAAATTGGATGTTCAGAAAGAAATTCCTTGAGCAATTTGGCAAATGAGGGCTGAACATTTTTAGAGATTCTGTGGATCAGCTTGCCCCTTTCATCACACTTTTTGATCTCTGCAGCAGAGGTGCAACATACTAAATCTCTTTCCTAGGAACAATTTAAAGTCTCATTTTTACATAATGTGGGAGATTATGACAATGCCGCCAAGTAAACCTACTTAAAACAGTACCAGTGGCCATTGCCCTGGAAGAAATAGCAACATAATCCCACACACACTGCAAACAATGGGTAGTGGCCTGTGCAATACAATAAACGAAATTATTTAAA